>NC_059332.1:60635231-60777731 GCF_018350155.1 Leopardus geoffroyi
GGTTCTCGCCTTGAGGTTCCTCCCGATATCAGCTGGGTTTTGACGGCCCCTTCTGATTCGGACATTCATTCTTCCAGTGTCCCTTTGCAGTATGCACATTGGTCCCTTGCTAAGGGAGCTCTGGGCTTCCCCCCTTTGGGTGGTTGGGGTCTTCCCATTTTCACAGTGTCTGTTTCTTTTAGTGCTGCTGTGAGAAACGTGGCCTTCTTTTTTAGTCTTCTCTCTGCTTCTCTTTCGGCTGCAACTTCCTGGTTCATGAAAACTTTATTGGCGACCTCTATCAGCTGAGTGATATTCATCCCAACAAAGCCCTCCAATTCTGGAGTTTTCTTCTGATATCTGGGGCAGTCTGTGCCACAAAAGAGGTATTTACCATCTGTTGACTTTCTGGTGCCTCAGAGTCAAACAGGGTATATACACGGTATGCTTCACATAATCTTTCATAGTAGACTCTGGGAGACTCCCCAGGGTGCTGCTGCTGACTGATGATATTTTAGTCATGTTCATGGGCTTTCTGGCTTCAGCTCAGACTCCCCGGAGGAGGGCTTCCTGTTATCGTCGAATGTGGGCCTGTCCTTCTGTGGTCAAGCTCAGGGGGAGCAGGCAAGGAGCTTGACAAGTCATAAGCAGGTGAAAAGATAATATCTTCCTTCACGTCTCCTTTAAATATTAGAGGAGCGGTGGGTCGCTTCTTTGGTGAGCCTCTGGATAAAGTGGTTAAAACCTTTGCCTGGCTCTGTTTGCTAATGATGAATAACACCCAAGACAGGGGATTTTGGGCAATTTCAAGCCAGAAGTCAATGTATGCAAATTGATCAGCGTGGCCTGGGTTCCCAGTGACTATTATTAGCCAAACCTGCTGCACCATTTGAGCATCTAATGTCCCTTCTGGGGGCCATCCTACATTGAATATGGGCCATTCTAGTTCACAAAAGGTCCTTAACTTCCTGGGTGTCATTTTCACCCCATAATCACCTGAAAATCCCTTTTTGAAATTTTTGAGCGACCTCTAAAATTGTAGACTTACTCTGTTTTGATCTCATTATTAATTTCTTTCTTGTGTTTGGTGTCGCAAAGACAGACAAAGGGAGGGTATCCCTTTGGACGAGAGGACCAATCAGATACTCCTCTGGTCGCATTCCCGAGGGAAATTTTAGGTGAGGTTTGGCCATAGCGGACTCAGCTTTGTGACTTGCGATTGGAATCTGATCTGATACCGCCCTAGACCTTATACGCTCACCATGACACGGGAGAGCCCATTCAGACACTGTAGATGTTTGGGGACCTTAAGAGTGCCTGTCCGTGGAGCCACAAACTCGAACTCTACTGGCAAGCCTGTCTGAGCCGCACATTCACACACACACACACACACACACACACACACACACACATATACCAGAGTCTATTACATTCCCTCCCACAAAATTCTCTACCTGTGAGACCTGTTAAGGCCTCCGGGGATTGATCAGGTCCCCCTTCCACCCTTTTGTGTAGGCCTGACTTCTTTGGGGCCCCAGGCCTTACTGTTTCTGACATGGGGTCCAGGTCTTCACCTATCAGGTTTCTTTGAGTCAGGCGGGAACAACAGAGTGGGGCCAGCCCGAGGCAACCAGGATGGAGACTGCCCACATTCAGGCAGGACACACCTTCTCCCTTTCAATCCCTTGTTCTGTCACCGCCTCCCTGTTTTCCTGAAACCGGTGGCAACAATGGGCCAGCGAGGTTGGGTTTCCCGGTCAGAAAACCAAGTATGTTAGGAACCAGGCTGGAACGCTGGAGGAAAAACCAAGTGGCACTAGGAGATCTTGGTGGATTGGAGATTTATTTAACACTGGCAGGTTCAAAGGAGACTGTTTCTCCAAAGGTCTGAGCCCTGAATGCAAGTTGGGGGGGGTAATTTATAGCCAACAGCCTCCATATCTGTGGGGGTTTTCGTGCGCACAGCAAACAAAGGAAGAAGAAACCGGAGGAGGGATCTCTAAGCTAGAGACCAGAGTTTGTTTTAGCCCCGTGGGCCATCTTTGGCGTACTTTATTTACTTCTCCAACAATATCAATTATGCTGCTCGTCTTACCTATTCAGACTTATTTTAATGAAGTAATTAATCTATAATGACAAAGGTTTTAAGTACTTAAGTACTAAACATGACAAAAAAACTTATTTTTCTCGCTCTCTCAATAACCTGATTTAGCATTTACCAAGCATAAGTTGAGCAAGATGTAACAAGCTATTTTCTTCCTCAAGTTCTGTTTCCACATAATACTGGAAAACTCTTTGCTTGAAGATAATTGGATTGCTGTGTTTGTGGAATGGTTTAAACCCTAACATATAACCACATGCAGTGTTAATCTCCAAAGGAAGAATAAAGTAGGGACTAGTACCCAAATCTATTTAACCAGAATCAATTTGTTTTGCTTTTTCTGGGATAAGAATTGCTTATTTTAGTCCCTACTTAGAACATCTGGCATGCAATAAATAACTATGAGATGAAAAAAACCCTGGAATTTGACCCATGTTAAAAAAAGCGATCCGTCAATGGAAGCAAACCCAGAGATAGTCCAGATGTTGGAACTGGAATTACCACACAAAGGTGGTAAAATATCTATTAAATATTTTAAACTATTTAAAAGGAAAAGTAAAAATGAAAAAGTATGCATAATTCGATAGAAATTTTTATTAAAGAGATGAAGACTATATAAACATTGAATTTGAAGAGATTGCAATGGAAAAAGTTCAAATTGAAATCAAACAGAAATAAGTCTCCCTTCTACCCCTCACAAAGAGGCTTCTAGGAATCTGTTATGTGGATAAAAAATATATTTAGTGGAGTCCCATAAGTAAACAGTAAAAAAGTGAACAATATGGCAGAATAAACTTATGAAGAAATGATGCTAAGAGCTTTCTAAAATTGATTAAAGGCAAACTTCACACATCAGAAAAGATGAGACAAAATTAGCAATAAACACAGAGAAAACCACACTCAAGCATTTCAGAATGAAATTGCTGAAACCAAAGAAAATGAGAAAATCTTAGCAGCTATCAAAGAAAAAGACACATACACAGAGGAACAATCATTAGAAAAAAATGGCTTCCAAAAGACAGTGGGATGATAACTCCAAAATGTTGAAAGAAAACACAAATAGCTAACAACCTAGAATTTACTATGAAGTAAAAATTAAATCCAAAATATATATAAAACAAAACCTCACCTTTTCAAACAAGCAACAGCTCAGAGAATTTATCTTTAGAAGGCCCGCCTTTGGGGCGCCTAGGTGGCTCAGTTGGTTAAGCTTCTGACTTCGGCTCGGGTCATGATCTCACAATCCCAGGTCAGGCTCTGTGCTGACAGCTTACAGCCAGGATCCTGCTTCAGATTCTGTGTCTCCCTCTCTCTCTGCCCCTCCCCCACTCATGCTCTGTCTCTGTCTCTATTTCTGTTTCTGTATCTCTCTCTCAAAAATGAATAAACATTAAAAAAATAGAAAAGAAGACCTGCCCTATAAAAATGGTAACAAATACTTTAAGTGGGAAAGAAGTTATACCAGTTGGAAGTGTATATCTGTATATCTACAGGAAGGAATGAAGAACACCAGAAAATAAAATATGGGCAAAAGGAAAAAACAAATTCTCTCTCTCTCTCTCTCTCTCTCTCTTTCTCTCAAAAGATCACATATTTTGTTATTCTATTTGCATGAAATATCCAGAATAAACAGCACACAGATCATTCTTTGCCAAGGCAATAGGGAGAGGGGGGCAATAAAGGAAAGGCTCCTTAAATGAGTAGAGTTTCACTTTAAAGTGAAATCTTTTGGAACTAGGTAGAGATGGTGGTTTACACAACATTGTGAATATTATTGATGTCACTGATTGTACACTTACATTTTGTTAAAAGAGAAAAATTTAAGGCATATATATGTGTATATATACATATACGTATATATTTATGTGTGTGTGTATGTGTAATCACATTAAACATTTAAAAAATACTTTAAATATAAAGAAAAACAGTTAAATGTAAAGGATGGGAAAGATATTCCATGAACACACTAAATACAGAAAAGGATATGGCTGTACTAACCTCAGAAAACTCGGTTTTAAGACAGAATATTACTAGACATAAAGAAAAGCATTTCATAGTAATCAGTGAAGGCACCAAGGAGATAATACAACCTTAAACACAGATGCACATAATAGCAATTCTTTAAAACATGTAACACAAAAATAGAACTAAAATGTGACATTGAAAAATGTACAACATATTTGGATCTTTTAATACTACTACCTTAGAAGATGATAAACTGAGAAAAACAATCTTTAAGGTAATAGAAGATTAGGACAGTACTGTTATGGTAGGAAAAGATAGGATTCTGTAGGCAGAGAGGGAAAGATTAGGACCCAAGGTGCTCAGTCAGGGAAACACATGGTTTTGGAACAATGCTCAGAACTTCTGATCACAGCAAACCCCCTCAGGCATAAAGCTCCTCTAAAGAATGTAATAGACACTACCTACTCCCCCTCAAGTTTCCCTCAGGAATTTGACACAAGACCTAAGAATAAGTAGCAGACCATAAAAGGTATGACCCCCAAGGAATGATGTGGCCATAGACCACACCTCATACAATGGAAATGAGCTAATCAGGAATGGGCAACCCAGCACCTAGAGCTATACAGCCAATAAGGGTAGGACCTAAGAAGGAACAAGGGGGAAGGGGAGGGGAGAGACCACCAGAACCTTATAAAACAAGTATCTTTGTCTATCATCTGCAGGCATTCACTTTTGAATGCCCCCTCTCTGTAAAGAGAGCTTTCATACTATCCTTCCTTTCTGATACTATACTCTAATTAACTTTTGCCTGCTGCTCATCTTGTGTCCACTTCTTCATTCTTTGAAGCAGGGAGACAACGAACCCTGGGGTATTGAGGTAAAAAAATCCTGCGACACTATGAAGAAAAGTATTGCAGCTAACAATGACAGAATAGACATTCTTTTCCCCTGCACACAGACACACAAATATAATTCAAACATTGGGCCATAAAGTTACTATCAATAAATTTCAAAAATATGTTTTCTTACCACAATAGTTTAACATAGGGATCAATGAAAATAATTAAAAAAAAAACACAAAAATTGTTTGAAATTATGAAGTTTCTTATTCCCACTTTTTGATCATTCTCAGGTTCTCCAAGGAGCTAAAAGTAGAATTTAAATGTATTTTGCATTGAATGAAAATAAGAACAAAGCGTATCAAAGTTTGTTATTTTCATTCATACTGTTATTTAAGGTTGTTAAGATTAAATGCCTACAATGGAAAGAAGAAAAATGAAAAATCAATGTTCCAAACTCCCACCTTAAGAAATAGAAGATGATAAGCAGTTTAAATGTAAGTATGTAAAGAAAGAAATTAGTAAACATAAAACTTGAGATTAATAACATAGGAATGAGTAATTAAGAGAGAAAAATCAACAGTCAAAAGCCTCTTTGAGAAGATTAATAAAATTGATAGACCCTAGAAAACTCATAAAGGGGAAAAATATCAATGTTAAAATCAAGAATAGCAAAATTAGACATCACTACAAATTCTACATTCATTAAAGGGACAAGTATATTAAGAACACATTTATGTAAAGAATTATGCAAGTAAAATTAAATGACACATTTTTTCAAAGCACAACCTATAAAATACTTTACTTCCCCTTAAGAAAACACTAAGCACAAATTATTTCACCAGTTATTGCTATCAAATATTTAAAGGAGAAATGATACTAATTGATAGGTGATGTTATCTTTCTACTTGACAGGCTTTGGGGTGCTTAGATTAAACATTATTTCCTCTAGGGTGTTTCTGCAAGAGATTAGCATTTGAATTGGTCAATCTACTCCCTAAAGAAGATTGTAGTCTCCATTCTGCTTTCTCATTGTGTAATCCATTGTTCCCTGAGTAGAACAAAAGACAAAGGAAGGAGGACCCTACCCACCCCCTTCCTTTTCCCCCTTGATGTACTGTTTGAGCTGGGACATTTTATTTTGTCTTCAGTGACCCTCAGATTAAGATTTATACCACTGGTTCCCTCTTTTCTCAGGCCTTCAGACTCAAACTAAATTCTACAGTTGGCTTTCCTGGGTTTTCAGTTTACAGATGACAGACTGTGGGACTTTTCAGCTGCTATAACCATAGGAGCCAATTCTTTATGATAAATCAACTTCATTTTCCATAGATAGATAGATAGATGGATGGATAGATAGATAGATAGATAGATAGTAGATACAGATGGAGAAACAAAAGTATGTTTATATGGGAAAAAATAAACTTCATTTTTTTTACTCCATACACAATAACTCATTCCAAATGGATCATAAATATAATAAGTGTAATTGTAAGTGCAAAAAAATATATTTCTAAATTATATTTTTATATATTTTATATATAAAATAGAAAGTATAATATATATATATCTTATATATATTATATATATTATATATATATTTAAATATATATATTATATATATATATTATATAAAGTAAATATATATAAAATATATATTTATATATATAAAATATATTTATATATATATATAAAATATAAAGATATTCTTTGCATTTTAAATGCAATATCTTTGCATTTTAAATGAATGGCCAAAAAATGCATGAAATTCTACTCAAAATCTTTTAAGTGTCAGAGAAGTACCAATCAAACTTCAGTGAAATATTTTACACTGTGGTGAAGAATGGTGATAGCAAAACAACACACACATGCACACAAATACAAAATAATACTCATAAAATAAAGCAAGAAGAATCTTGGGAAACATTTTCCTTAGAATATTGCAATAAATATTTGGAACACACTAGAACACAATCACTTCTCTTGCTGTTATTGTTACTTGGTGAGTAAAAATGACAATGTGAAAGAAAAAAAAAAGTCAAGCCATTTTCTCCAATAGTCATATATGACTTCTTATTCTTCAGAGGCCCCAATAGGTCTAAAAGATGTTAAATCTAGATTGTCTACTAAAAGATGAGAATTTTCAATTAAAAAAGAATAAAGAAAGTGGAATAACTAGATTTTCTATCAAATCTTCAGAGCATTTTGCATGACGAAGGGGTAGGAGAAGAATGACTCTGTGAGTCATTGGAATTCCAAGTATTACTCTTTTAAAGTCAGAAGAGAGCATGGTATATAATTTAATAAGCACAGAGCTGTCATTCAAAAAAATGCCAATTAAATTGAAATATGTAAAAAATTTGTCTCATTCATGTCAAGTCATATATTCATGCCTTAGGACAATATGTTTATAGATTAATATTTCTCTTACATATTCTACAGAGGTTATTAATAGGGAAAAGGACACTCAAAATGGACCCACGAAATTTAAAGACGGGGCAAATGAAGAAGGGAGTGGGAAAGAGCTCTTTTTTAGATTTCCTTGATTTTGTTTTTTTTTAAAAAAAAAGAAACTAAAAAAATACAGTGATTCTGTGTTAGACGGAACTAATGCCTTAGTAAAAATTGTTTTAATCAGTGGTGCATTCTATTACTGCTATTATTTGTAAAGCAGTGGCAACAGTTACAGTAGCATTATTAGAAGTGGTAACTCATGAATTTGTGGCTGATTTAAACAGGCTAAAAGTAACTAAAGTACATGTCAAAACAGCACCACTAGTCTTTCTGCCAGGTGAAAGCTGTCCACTATAAAACTGTAGACACTTAGAACTCAACTATACAGCTAATTGTTTTAGTTGTTAAAGAATTGTTTTCTATGAAATTGCAATTAAATAGTGATGACTTTTCTTTTTTCTTTCTCTTTTATTCCATTTCTCCTTTTTTTATACCCTAAATTTATTCTCCTCTCTTAATTTGCATTCCACTTTCATATTTTTAATATTTAAAACTGTTTCTGTTTACTTTGTTTTTATTTTTGTCTTTATTTTCCATTTTTGTTTATTGGTCATTACCTAAAATTCTAAGCATTCCATGTAGGAGGAACTGGTGTCAATTATGAACATGCACACTAGAGAAGAAAATATTCAAACACAGTACAGAAATTTATGGTGATTAATCAAGATTTAACAAGGTTTGGGGCGCCTGGGTGGCACAGTCGGTTAAGCGTCCGACTTCAGCCAGGTCACGATCTCGCGGTCCGGGAGTTCGAGCCCCGCGTCAGGCTCTGGGCTGATGGCTCAGAGCCTGGAGCCTGTTTCCGATTCTGTGTCTCCCTCTCTCTCTGCCCCTCCCCCGTTCATGCTCTGTCTCTCTCTGTCCCAAAAATAAATAAACGTTGAAAAAAAAAGATTTAACAAGGTTTGAGATTCTGTGTCTCTGAAACCCATTCTCCTATAGAGGGACCAAGTGTAAAATCAAATACTGCTGAAGCTAATTCTTTACCCCTAATTAGGAAAACAACAAGACTAACAACATATTGAAATGCAGCTGAGCATGATTTCCCTCCAATAACCATAGTTCTATGATGAAGTTTAGCTCTGCTATTTTGTGCAAGTTTGCCTTCAGAAAGATCTCTTAATCTCTCAGAGCCTGAAAATATTATCTATAATATGATTTTCCCCTATTCACCTCATAAGATTGTTTTTATAAGGATAAGGAGAGATAATGCATGGGAATGTACTTTGTAATCTACAAAGCATTCTACCAATGAATGTGTAAGGTAAAAAGAAATGAAATTGTATTAAGTTCTTTGGTTCTATACACATATTTTCTCAGATAAATATGAAGTAATATATTATTCTAACTTCAATGTATCTGTGGGGCTTATAATTTTTAAAGCTGCATCATTTCTATGTTCAATAAGGGGTAGAGTTTTTAATTAGAGACTAACGTTCTATTGGTGTTTTGGTGTATTTTATTTAACATGAAGTACTCATTTACAATAATTCAATTTGTTTCAAATTTAAGAATCTTTTTGATAGCACATTGAACTTCAGAAATTGTGAAAATCCAAATTATGTGTATACACACACACAAACACACATATACATGCACAATTTGTACAATGTCATCTTAATAATCATACTAATTACATAAATGGCACATGTAACACTGGGGTGCACTGGAAGAATTAATTATTAATATATACCTTTCTTTTTGTTGTCCAGTAGTAGTTATGGGTAAAAAAAAAAAAAAAAAAACAACACTCATTTTGTTTTATCTCAATATTCACACATTTGCAAGATGGCAAACTGGTCTGTTGATTGAAACACAATTTTTCTCTTTTTGATGAAAGTTGTTTTGTTCATGTATTGAAATCATGAACTTTGAGGTACAAAGTGTCCTGTATTATAAACAACTGACATACATGATCACTTTGGAATTGTGAATACAGGAGATAGATAGATAGATAGATAGAGATATGCAAAATTTCCAAAAGTTTTGCTTTTCCCTTGTTGACCATACCCTTCCCATGCAAGCAAAGGAAACTAATCACTTGTCATAGAAGGACACACAACTTCATTCTTCATTTGCTTCCTCTCAGTAGCTCTTATCTTTGGTGTGACTTACTGTCTCCTTCAAACATGTGATGTAATAATGGTTTCTTTGCTCATGCGAATGAAATGATGCAATACTAGGAGTTGTACATTTTGAAATGATATTTCACAATTGTTTTAAAAAAATAAGAATGTGAAAATTGTCAAAACTCACTCTTGTTTCTACTATTTGTATACAGAAAACCTTTCTATGACCACATCCTCAACGTCTTCGATATACCTCATGAGAGATTTCTAACCTCCTTTTTCTATATATTAACACTAATAATAAGTGACAAGAATAATAATTACATTATTATCAGGATATTCAGCTCAATACTGCACCTATTCTAGACCAGAGTAATTTTCTTTATAAATCCACTCATCTATGTGTGTATGTACAATGGCTTTCTTCCAAGGAATTCCAAGTCCCACATTTACCTCCCTCATTTATTTCCAAAAAGTGCTTTTAAAAATATGTCATGATTACAAGTGAAAATAAAAATAGAAAGTATTTATATATCAGCTAAGTGAAATGTATTGTTTCAACACGCTGGAGGCTACAGCCACTGGCTTGCTTTTCTGTAGCAGGAATAAGGGAAGAAGAATCACAGTTTATTTGTTCTCTAATCTGATATTGCTAATTTTTGCATTGTTACACAACTATGTATTTGGATGTTGCACACTAAATGTAAAGTGAGTGTTAAAAAAATACTACACCACTAGTAATCTGCGAGATTAAAAATAGTATTTGGATATTTTAACACACATAATTAACTTGATGATGCCACTATTGCTTCTGCTAATTTCATAACATATAAAATATATCTCTTGTTATATAAAATCAGTAAAGTTTCATATATATACACACACACACACACACACACACACACACACACATATATATATATGTATGTATATGGCTCTTAATAGTATTTAATTTCTTCAGTATGTGAATGGTCAGGATTCTTAGAGAACTGATCAAGGACAGAGCTGGTAGCAGGGTTTTTATCTGATATGGAGCTTCAGAATTCTTTTTTCCTGTATGCATTCAATAAAAAATAGATTAAGCTATTGAACTTCCAGAGGTTTTTATATAGAATTGAAATAAGTTCCTGACTCCCTCCCAGATCCTTTTGTGGTCAGTAGAGTCTCCCTTGCTAATATATCTAGATATTGGCTGATATCTGCCAGGAGAGTAGTTAAACTCTTGGAGCAGCTTCTCAGTGGGGCTATGATTTTTAAGTTACTGTGTAATGGAGTGTATTACCATTTACCATATGATGAGATAGCCTGTCTGTCAGCCAGGGAGCTATTTAAAGTTATATATAGGTCAAATGAGCCAAAAAGAGCAAAGGAAGATCAAGAATATTGAGTATCTCAAAAATGAAAAGATCAAATATTTTAGGTACCAGGTGATTTGTTTGTCTTTAATCTATTGATGAAATTGATTGTGAACCATTGAATGTCTTAAGAAAAATGTATTTCAAGGGCATACCTTTTCCCTCTTGAAACAACCATATGGCATACAGATCCCATTTCTACAAATGGTTTTATGTATTACCATTCCTACTTACTAATGAAAGGTGTCTTAAAATTTCCAATTTACACTTCTGGGATCAAATAATGTTTTCATCTCATTAAGAATCATTAAATGTTGCTTTCTGAGCTATGTTTTGTAGCTAAAACTACCATTCATTTACCATTCACTGTTTAAAGATACTAAATAAATTATGTTGAATGATGGAAAGAAACATATTTCATCTGTCTTTCCAAAGGCACCTTCACTATCAGGAATTCTGCACTAGCCTGCAAAGCAGTGTTCACTTTGTGATTGATTGATTGGGTGATTTACACAGGAAATACATTATTTTCTTATTCTATAGTTAAGTAGTCCAAAAATGAGAAATAGGAATTTACACTTTTTAATTATTTAAATAACTCTGAGTCCAGGTCAGATGAACATTGGTATTTAAGATATTCAGTATATGTCTAATTAGAGATTTTCTGTTTACCTTTATATAATTTATCAAAATAAATAGTATTCAATGTTATTTTTATTTTTGATTATACAACTTATTTTATTAATAATCATTCTGAAAAAATAATTTACAGCAGTGTTTTATAGAAAACTAGTAAGTATTTTAAAGGAATTGAATATATATATATATATATATATATATCCATATAAGAAAGACATAGAATATGTAGCAAACGTTAGGGAAAATCTGTTCCTCTGTTCCTCTAAAGACAAGATTCTTTTCCACTAAAGAGAGCCAAATACTATATTAGGGGAATGCCAGTCTTCTATCCAGCATTCTGAAGGCCAGTTTAAAACCATCTATTTACTCTTTTAGCTTTTTTTTTTTCTAATGTCTCCATTTTTAACAAAAATACTTTCAGATTATTATTATACAAGTAACACAACCTTCAGAAAGTTGTATTCACATTTTATACAATTTCACTCATTATCAAATCCAGAATGACAATATCCCTAGTGACCCCCTAATTCTCTATCACATATTCACCCCTAAGTTTCTATCACATATTCTATATAATCATTTTCTGTATAAGCATTGGTTACTAAGGGAGAAAAGGATCTAATTCCAACTCTTATTTTCTTAGCTTAGTGGAATCTCTGTTCATAAAATTTAAAGATGAAATATATCTAAAAGCCAACAGTATTTTGTGGTTTTAATTGATTTATTCATAACAGTAATGAGACATGACTCTTCCTAAGGCCCTTTGTACATTGCCTCTGGGAATGTCAATTAAAACAGCCAAATTTGGAAGACAATTTGGCATATACCATATGATCAGTTCTTTCACTTTTCTAACACACACTAAAGAAAAGCCCTTTTATGCATACAATGAAATATATGAAAATATGTCTGTTTGATTATTTATAATAGCACCAAATTGGCCACAACTTATATATCTATCCATTGGTAAAGAATCTAGATGAATTAGATAATTTTATAATAGATAACATTCAACTTTTAAAAGAATGAATGATATTATTAGGTAGGAAAACTCAAGATTGTAAAGCTATGCAAAATTGTTTTAGACACTGTGGTGAGGAAGAAAAAAAAAATGGGATTTAAGAGTACAAGAGAGCCAGATCTTCTGGAATTGAATCCTAGCTCTGGCTGTTAATCATGTGGCATGGAACAACTTATTTAATCTCTGTCTTTTTAGTTTCTTCACTTGAAAATTTGAAAATTTGGAGTTAAAAGATTTTGGGGTTAGTGTTTACTTCATATGCATTTGTCGTGAAGCTTAGTGTCTGTGAATTATATCTATCTATCTATCTATCTATCTAGATATATAGATATAGATATAAGGACTAAAATATAGACTAATATATATAAATACTAATTATCTAATATTTATGTGTGCATATAGATGTAATAGTATACTATAATTAATAAACCTCAAAGGACAGCATAGACAGATATCAAATTAATAGCAGCAGTTATATTTGGAGAAAGATATAGGAGAACATTATTCTTATCTCTCATCTTTTGATACTTAAATGTGAATATTTTCATGTATTCAACAGATAATAGGAAACAAAAAATAAATAAGTCAAGCAAAGCTAATAGTAATTAATATTCATCTTCAATTTTTTTCAGTGTGCAACGTTTTAATCTGCTATTTCTTTATTTTTTGAAATCAAAGTATTAAATTGTATGGTAGTAATTGTCATTAGATAGGAAAATAAAAATATATAAACAAAATGATATAATATGAAGTCCAGGACTCTTTCAAAGGTAACACTTTGAGTTGGAATTTTCCACACTGATGAAGATGGATATGTAGATCAGAGCAGGTGCTGGAAAGCAGGAAATTGGGACAGAATAAGCCAAACATGGAGAGAGAACAGGCAGGGAAAACAACAACAACGACTGAGGTTTGTTGTCAGCATGCTCTACTTGAAATGTACTTTTGAACAAGTCATCTGACCTCTCTAAACCCCTGTTCTCCCATTGAAAAACAAGTATAAAACTCCTTATCTCAAAGGGATAATGCAGGATTGAAAGGAGTAGTATATGAGAAAGGGATTTCTAAACCATAAATCCCCAAATATGTGTTAGTTATTATTTTATTATTATTAAGAAATATATATATGTATATATATATTACATACATATATTATATATTATGTATGTGTGTGTATATTATATATATAATATATATAATAATATAATTGTGTATATTATGTATATAATATACACACACAAAAACAGAGATCTCAGCCTGACTAGGATGAAAGGATTACTTTGACCAGAAGTGTAAAATTGTGTTTATGTGTTGGATATATCAGATTATGGAAGCATTTAGAAAAAAGATAGGACTCAAAGAATAAGTTCAAACACTGCTTCAAAAATAATTAACTTGACAATAATATTTAAAATCCTGTCTGTTTTAATAAGTTAATATTCTACTACATTCTATGCATGACACTATCCTAAGTACTTTATATGTACTAATTTCTTTATTTACTCCCGCAAAAGTATGAAGAAAGCACTATTATTATCCCAGAGCTATGAATTAATAAACTGTGTGTCTCTAAGCCCCAACAAAGTTAAATAATAGGACCAAGGAAACACCTACTCAGTATTAGATCTGTGGTATGAGCACGTACAGCCATACTTTTAATACTACGCCATGGTTACTCCTTGCCATGCAATACTTCTCCTTAGATAATAGATATAAACAAGGAAAATTGTGACTATGCAACTGTTTTTGACTGGAATACACAAACAGTGATTTAAATTTAGGAAAAACTGATCAGCAAACATAAGTTAGGATGTCCCATTAAGACCATCCTCTTTCATTCACAGCCCTTTGTTGGGGAACCATGATAGACGTCACTAATAATGAGTGTACATAGTGGAAAGTTTAGATAGTAAAAGGAGTTTTTCTCGATAGAAGTTCTTTATTTTCATTATACCATCTTTTCTTTTTACCTTCAGGAGTAATTGTTTGGGTTTCTATCCTTGAGAGACTAGAATTTATTTCTAGAGGTGGTTTTTATTTGGAAAATAGGTTTTATGGTTCTTAAAAACAAAAGTAAACTTGGGGTGCCTGGGTGGATCAGTCGGTTAAACACCCAACTCTTGGTTTCGGCTCTTCGATCTCATGGTTCATGAGTTCAAGCGGTTGATAATGACCCCAGTTGCCAATGGCACTTAAGTAGGTGATTTTCAAAGCAGGATAATCTGAAACTGCTGGCAATACTCCAAGCCAGCTAACAGTTGATTCCCACATAATCACTGGCTCTTGCGTGAGGGTTTCTCATTAGCTGAATTCTAGTAGAAGGATGTTGTGTGGAAACCTAGCTCAAGAACTATAAGAATAAAGAAGGAAACAGATTTGATGCTAAGCTAATCACAGACAGTCCAGCATAGTGAGAAAGGTAGAAAGGTTAGAGGCAAATTTTTTGTTTGTTGTAATTCAAAAGCAAATTAATGGCAACATGGGTTGGAGTGAAGACAATGGAAGCTGAGAAGATGAATAAATCATTATGTATATATAAATAAACTATTATATGATTTATTGTATATATAACTAATATTTGACATGTAACATTTTTAAGTGCTTACCATGTGCCAGGAACTATGCCATCCTTTATATGTAGATATGGCCTTTATTTTTTTTTTATTTTTTTTTAATGTTTATTTAGTTTTGAGAGACAGAGAGAAACAAAGCACAAGCAGGTGAGGACAGAGAGAGAGAGGGAGACACAGAATCTGAAGCAGACTCCAGGCTCAGAGCTGTCAGCACAGAGCCTGATGAGGGGGCTCAAACTCACCGGGAGATCATGACCTGAGCCGAAGTCAGAGGCTTAATCAACTGAGCCACCCAGGCACCCCCATATGGCCTTTATTTAACAAATACTTATCTAGCACTTCCTGTTTGTCAGGAACAACTCTAAAAACTTTACAGATATTTGCTCATTTAATTCTCATAACAACTCTATGAAATAGATGCTCTTATTATCTGCTTTTTAAATGTAGAGAAATTGAGGTATGGAGATCACACAGCTAGTAAATTGCTAGAAGTTCTCACAGCTAGTACAGGACAGCGCTATGATTCAAACCCAAGTAATTTGGCTCCACAGTCGTGCTATGAATCACTACAGCACGGTGCCTCTCATTCTGGTTTCAATAGATTATCCTATTTGTGAGAGAAATACTCTTTCCGAACTGTTAAATGAGAAAAACGAGGCCCCAAATGTTAATTTGCCCAACATGATACACATAATAATTTATCTAAGTATTTTGACTTAATTTTACCATTACAGAATTCGGTGACCAATTAACTATACAGCAAAAAAAAAAAAAAAGTAAAGAGAAAATTTGAAGATAATTTTTAAACTACCTAAGCTTGGAGATCTGAAGAACAGTGGTTCCGGTGAAGGAAATACTGTAGTCATGCAGAAGATCATATTTGAAAACTGATATTCACACTGGAACGGCCTGAATCTGAGCAGTAACAGAACATTCAGGTGGACGTGTTTTCCATCCAGTTATATGTCAGTTAGAAATCAGGGATGAGTTTCTCCTAAAGAAGAAAAGTACTCATGGAATGCATCTGAGGACCCACCCAAAGCCTTCATATCAGGGCAACATTGGCAGAAAGAGCACTGCCTTCCATTGATATTGGACTTTTTGAAGTAGATATAGTTTAAAGGGATAGGACATTCTCAGTAGGTATTCTAGAAATAGTGTGTATCAGGGTGTGTAAGAGTCAGGAGTGATTGCCCAGAAAGAAATGAATAGAGAAGTAACTAACTCCACCCCTTTTCACATGTTCTATCGAATCCTCCACTATCACATTCTGTATGGATCATATTAGGTATAAAATATATTTTATAATATATATAATATGTAATGTCTATTATATCTATCTATCTATATCTATATATATATATATTTATGTAATATATATATATGCTGAAAAAGCAGAGTGCTGTTAGTGTCATCCTGCCTCACATCCTTGTAATCCCTAAAAGTTGCTTAAATATGACCACATATATTCATCAATTTTTTGTCATTTCCCTGTCACCTTTATTTTTCTGGATGCAATTTTTATTCTGGGATCCTTAGAAGAAAACAACTACTTCATGAGAAATAACTCCTTATGTATTTTGTATTATGTCACTCCTTTACTCCACCTGACATCTACCCAATTGTTTAACCAGAAATCTGATTACTTCTTTCCCTACCATCAGAGCCTTTCCATTCTCTCAACGTTATATATTTCTTCTTGTCTGTTTGTTTAGAGAGAGAGAGCAAGTGCTGGGGAGAGGGATAGCGGGAGAGAGAGAGAGAGAGAGAGAGAGAGAGAGAGAGAGAGACTCTTAAGCAGGCTCCACACTCAATGCAGAGCTTGATGCAGGGCTTGAGCCTATGACCCTGGGATCATGGCCTGAACCAAAATCAAGTTGGATGCTCAACCAGCTGAGCAACCCAGGTGGCCCTGTACATTTCTTTATATCCTCTTTAACTATCCTTGTCAAAGCCACCATCATCCTTATCTATAAATCAAAATTGAAATAACTTTTTTATCTCCTTTTCATCCTGCCCGTCTCCAATTCAATTTTTATACTGTATGAAGAGTGATAGATATTTCTAAATGCAAATTGATTTTGCCACTTTCCAGCTTGACACCCTTGACTTTCATTTTGTTTCCTGTAATGAGGGTAAGTAAACTTTTTTTTTTTTTTGGTAAATGACCAGATAGTAAAAATTTAGGCTTTGCAGGTCACATGATCTTGTCCCATGTTCAGTCTTGATACTGTAACACAAAATAAATGATAGGGTTCATTTATGAGTAGGGTTGGGTTCCTATGAAACTTTATTTACAAAAACAGGTGACAGGTGGATTTGGTCCATGGGGTTGTAGTTTCACTATCCCTAGTCAGGAGAATAAAGCTCAAAATCTTGACCATTGCTTATATATTTCTAGTCACTATCATATGCTATTTCCTCAATCTGGAACAGTCTTTATGCAACTGCTCATGAAGAAGCCGATTTCATTCATTCATTCATTCATTTCAATCTAAATGTCAAATTCTCAGAGCAGGCTATCCTGACCCCTGATTAAGGACTGTGTTCCTGTGGCATTTGGTTTTTCTTCTCCAGTCTGCATTTACTTTGTACTTATTTCAGAAATAACATAATGCAGTGGTTCAGTGAATGGAGCCACACTTCTTGGTTCAAATCCTGGCTCCCTCACATTCTGTGTGTGTGATTTTAAACAAGTTACTTAATCCCTCTTTCTCTGTTCTGCTCATTTATGAAATAGGAAGGGTAATGGTACCTTAAAAGATGTTTTAAGGATTAAAAAAGTTAATAATTAGGGGTGCCTGGGTGGTTCAGTCAGTTGGGCGTCCAACTTCGGCTCAGATCATGATTTCACAGTTCGTGAGTTTAAACCCTGTGTCGGGCTCTGGGCTGACAGCTCAGAGCCTGGAGCCTGCTTCAGATTCTGTGTCTCCCTCTTTCTCTTCCCCTCCTCTGCTCATGCTCTGTCTTCCCCTCTCTAAAAATAAATAAGCATTTAAAAATTTTTTTTAAGTTAATATTTATAAAGTATTTAGAGCAGTGCCTGGCACATAGTCAATGTTAAATAGCAGTTTATTATCATTAGATTCCCCATTTTCCACTAAGCCATAAACACTAGAGAGTGAAATGCATGCCTCTTGCTCACTATTCTATCTCTGGGATATGACACATGGAATGTATCCTATGAATAGTAAATTAACAAATGGATTATACCAATTATTAAACAATTATACAAATATATTTGATTTCTTCATTTTCTCACTGTCAAATTATTTCCCTGATTTTTGTCTTCTGTATTCCCTAGAATCTAGAACCTAAAATATAAACTCCATGATAGCAAACACTTTTACATTCATAAATGTATAACTATACAGTGGTAATTAAAAGCATATGTGGATGAGTGTATACCTACCTATAATTCTCAGGATACAGTCTCAGTCTATAGTTTCAAGACTCTTTGTGATGTGGCCATTGGATTTCACTGGAACTCATCTCTCACAGTTGTTTTTGTATGCTCCAACCATAATGAAGTTCTTACAGTTCAAAGCAGCTCTCTCTCTGCCTGTGCACATGCTCTTTGCCTATCATGGAATACTTCTTATCCACCAGACATATCCATGCAACCAAGGCAACCCTTTCTAAACACTATGAATAAACTCTTGTTTATCTTCCTGGCTTGAACATATGTTTAAATTTCTGCAATCATAGTTATTTCCTGACTCTCAAAATTAAGATAGGTACCCTTCTTTATGTTTCTGTGGCAAGAACCCTGTGCTTACTGCAGCAGTATTTACACAATGAATAGAAATTGCCTGTTTGATTGTCTTCCCCACTAAATTGAGCTTGTCTATTCCAGGGACTATAGTTCATTCCTTGCTATATCCCAATAACTTAGCAGTTACTCAAAAGTATAAATATCCAATACCTATTTGATGAAGAAATGAAAATAAATGTGTATTGAATATCCAGTAGATTTGGTGTGAAAAAAAGATAAATCAATCATTCTGCACTTAAGACATCCATAATTTGGCTTCTGCTTTGAGACTTAAAGTATGAAACCTACACTGTACCTGTATTCAAATTTATTATGAAAAGGAAGCAAATGTCATTCTGGAGGTTAGGAGTGATTGTATTTTTTAGAATATAGAAATAAGGTGTTAGTGATTGGTCACTTAGCTAGTGATTATATCATCTAAATTTATAAAACTCACAAATTAAAGACTCAGTTTTTATGAGGAACTATATGTTGATTTGTCTATTTTAAGAAGTTTATAGATGTTATTTTACACCTGAGATATAGTTTTCCTGTTTAATATTTTACTAGTCATCTTTATTACCCTCTCACATTACATTAGAGACAATTTTCATCTGTTAGGAGGATTTTTATGTGACATTCTGAGCCTAACTGGTCTCTTGCTCTTCAGAGATATGGAAGGAAAACAACCTGCTAACATACAAAATAAATTCTTATTGAAATTTATTTTTTATTACCTTTATAATAGCTTCTCTCTAGCTCTTTGTCATGATTACTTGAAGATCAGATTGCTTGGCTAAGAATAGTCTGCCTAGGCAAGGAGTTTACTAGCATTTGATACAGATAAAAAATGTCAGTTTTCCATTTTTTGAGCAGAGGTTTCTGTTAGTTGTATAGCAGAACAAAGTATATTCTACAAATAAGTGTATAATGAATATTTCTAATAATTACTCATTACTCAGTCACCAAAATCTTTTTTAACTAATACATTAACTCCCTCTCCCTAAAGTTGCTAAAATATGGTAACAAATGCATCACATTTTTTGGTGGTTTAAACTTTTCATTTGAATATAATTTCAATTTACAAAAGATTGCAATATTTATAATACTACCAAGAATATCTGTATACTCTTTACTCAGATTAATCAACTGCTAACCTTTTACTACATTTACTTTATCATTTGGTCTACCTCTCTCAGGGGATCTCTCTTGCTCTCTCTCTTATTTGAAGTTAAGTCATGGCCCTTTCCCCTAAACACATCAGTTTGTAATTTCTGAAAACAGCAATTTTTTTTTACCAAACCAAACAATAGTTATATATTTAGCAAATTTAATATTGACTCTTACCTACCATCCAAACCATTTTTTAAAATCATGTTTATTTATTCAATAATTTTTTTTAATATTTATTTATTTTTGAGACAGAGAGACAGAGTGTGAGTGGGGGAAGGGCAGAGAGAGAGGGAGACACAGAATCTGAAGCAGGCTCCAGACTCTGAGCCATCAGCACAGAGCCTGATGCGGGGCTTGAACCCACAAGCTGTGAGATCATGACCTGAGCTGAAGTTGGACACTCAACTGAGCCACCCAGATGCCCCAATGTTTACTTATTTTTGAGAGAGAGACCGAGCACGAGTGGGGAAGGGGCAGAGAGAGAGGGAGACACAATCTGAAGCAGGCTCCAGGCTCTGAGCTGTCAGCACAGAGCCAGACATGGGGCTCAAAATCATGCACTGTGAGGTCATGACCTGAGCCAAAGTCAGACACTTAAGCGACTGAGCCACCCAGGCACCCCCCAAAATCCAATTTTGCCAATTGATGCTACAATGCTATTTATAGTACATTTTTCTGGTTCAGTAGAGGATTCAGTCTAGAGAGATGTATTGCATCTAGGTACCATGGCACTTTGGCCTCCTGTAGCATGTGGAACATTCCCACAGTTTTTATTTGTTTTCCATGAAATTGATGGTTTTGAATATTACTGTTTCACCCTCATTTTAAAATGTAGAACGTTTTTCATTTTGGGTTTATCTAATGTTTCCTTGTGATTATAATCAGGATATTTAATATTGGCTGCAATTTGATAGGTGGAGTTTTGTCCTCTTCAGAGCATTCACATCTAGAAGCAACAGTGCCCATCTCTCCCCACTGGTGATGTTAATTCTGATGAGTTTATCAAGGTATCCTCCAATGTCTTCACCATATTTATCATTTTACTTTTTCCTTGCAAACAGTAAGCAGCTTTTAGTAAAACACTAAGAACAAGCAAACAACCTGCTCCTCATTATAATTCCCCCTTAGTTTTAACATCCACTGATGATTCTTGCTCAATCCACTGTTTCTTTTTTTTTTTTTAAGATTTTTAATTTTTTTTTTTTTTTTTGTTTAATTTTGAGAGAGAGAGAGAGAGAGGGGCAGAGAGAAAGTGAGTGATCAGGGAAGAGCAGAGAGAGAGGGAGACAGAGAATTCCAGCAGGCTCTGCACTGTCAGCTCTGTGTTGTTTGTGGGGCTGGAATCCACAAACTGTGAGATCATGACCTGAGCCGAAACCAAGAGTCAGACATTTAACTGACTGAGCCACCCAGGCACCCCTCTTAATTCACTCTTAATGTAACAGTATAACATTGGTTTTTCAAATCCAGAATTCCCTCCCTTCTTCCTCAGTTATACATTTATATTCTGATTTATGCTGTATTATCCTTATGGACTCATACATCTCTATTTTTAACTATGTATAATTCATTAATGTATTGAATTACTTCATTCCCCAAGTTGTCCCAAATTGGCCATTAACATGGCCCAAATATCATTTTTTTTAATTTAATTTTATTTTTTACTACTACTTCATTTTTCTGGTGTAATATAGTATGGGCTTATCTTATACATACTCTGACCCAGCCCTATCATGAATTTCTCTTAGGATCCCTGGTTCCTTTTAGTAAAGAATGATATTAATGACTAAGATCAGGTACTAGATGTGCTCATTGCTATTCGAGTGTCATGTCATTGTTACACAGCCCTTTTAGGGGACAGTGCTAGAAAATATATGCAAGCATATACATATATACACAGCACATATATACAAATGCACATCACTCATACAAATGTACATATCACCATGCATATACACAAAGATATGTATATACATATAAGTGTAAATACACATACGTAAAATTATGCAGATGATAGACTTATTTTAGAAATCATGAGTTTACATTAATACCTCCAGTTTCTATGCATCATCACATGTTTCTCTCTTGCTTCCTCTATTTCATATTTGCCATCTCTTCTTCCTTAGTGAGAACCTTGGCTTCCCAAAGTATCAACAAATACAGTCTTTTCCTCACTCCTATGATAGGTCCAACATTCTTTACCCATTGGATTTCTTTACCCATACCACTACAAAAAGTAAACCTACTAAAAACATCTCAAGATCTGTTTGCAACTTTCAATCCCACCAGACTTAGAATATATTGTCAAATATTATGTTCCCAAATTATTTTGATTCTTTCTTTTTTCTTCCATTTCTACCTTCTTCTATTGTTTACTCCCTCCTCCTCTCTGTCACTTCTTCCCTCCATCCTTACACCTCTGTCTTTCTCTCTTCTGTCTCTTTCTCTGTCTCTTTCTTTTCCTTTCTTCAGTATGGTTATGGCATTCATTTGAAATATATCTGGATACATTTAAGTTTGCTTCCATTTTTATATGCCTATCTTTGCATTTTTATTTATTTAATTTTATTTTATTGAAAGTATAGACCATTGGGGCACCTGGGTGGCTCAGTGGTTAAGCATCCGACTCAGGTCATCATCTCGCAGTTTGTGGGTTTGAGCCCCGCGTCAGGCTTTATGCTGACAGCTCAGGGCCTGGAGCCTGCTTCAGATTCTGTGTCTCCCTCTCTCTCTGCCCTTCCTCCATTCATGCTCTGTCTCTTTCTCTCTTTCTCTCTCAATAATAAATAAACAAAAAATTTTTAGAAAGAAAGTGTAGACCATTAACATGCTTATAGTCAAAACAGTATAAAAATAAGGTATATCTTCTACTCATTTCTCCTAATTCCTTGTAGGTAACCAATTTAATACTGACTTGTTTATTCCTTCTGTATTTCTTTTGCACAAGTTAACATATATGTGCATGCTATCTTATTTTCCCTGCCTTTTTATACAATGGATATATATACATGTGTATACATACACATATATATGATATAAACATATGTATATATAACTTTTTATATTTTAGTATTCTTTTCATTTGACTTAATTCCATATCACTACATAAACACTTCTTTTTTTTACAGCTGATATTATAATTGTACATTTTCAACTGTGTGTTTGTACCACAGTATATTCACCCAATCTCCTAGGATTGTTTTCCAATATTTTGCAGTTGCAAATAATGTTCTACTGAATAATCCACTTCATGCAAATTTTTGTATTACTGAAGTTGTATCATCAAGATGCATTCCTATGAGTAGGAATAGGAAAGGAAAAGGCATATATAATGGGGTTTTGTTAGACATTGTTAAATTCCTCTCCAAAGGGATTGTATCAATTTTCATTCCCATCACACAAAATCTGTAAGTGCCTGATTAATCACAGCCTTGCTAATACTCAAGCTTCTGCTGTTTTGCTGATCTAGTGGATGGGAAGTGGAATTTCAGTGTATTTTCATTTCATTTCTCTCATTATAAGGTTGAATTTTAATCCATATATTTTTATTTTTATATATCTTTTGGTTTATGTCTTTTCCCAGTTTCCTAATTTTTTTGGATTTTATCTCAGTTTTTAAAATATTCCTTATATATTAGAAATAGTAATCCGGTATCTGTGATACATGTTGAATATGTGTATATATATTTACATCACTGATCCATTTGGAGTGTATTCTTAAGTATGGTGTGAAAAGTTTTAACTTTTTCCAAAAATATTCAGTGGTTCCAGCACCATTAATTTTCCAAAAATTTATCTTTCTCAGTGATTTGAGCTACAACCAATTATCATGTAGTAGATTCAAATAAATCTGTAGTTGGCTCTATTTCTGGATTTTCTTTTCCATTGAAAAGTCTATTCATGTACTTGTTTTAAGTGTAGTATACTTGTGGTATGCTTTAATACCTGGTAGGACTGGTTCTCTCTCATAGGACTCTCTCATAGGACTGGTTCTCTCTCCCTTCTAGCTATTATGATGTCACACTTTTTTAAACCAAGAAAAAATGAACTTTTATTTTATTTATTTATATTTCACATTTTCAGTATAATTTTGAGAGAAGTTCCATGACTCTTCAACCTAAACTACACATGAAATGTTACCAATTTACTACATCTTTTTTATTCCCACTCATAGCATGTATCAGCATACATAACTATACACTTCTTTTTGAGACCATTTGCTTAGTGTCCAACTTCTTGCATGCAATAAGCTTTCTGTGATGGTTATCAAGCTGGAAGATGGAGTACTAAAGGCAGGGCATGGAAAGCCACACAGAGCTAACAAACCTTGTTTATGAGCACATATGGAGAAACTACATGACAATCCAATACATAATTCATAGGCTTTGTGGAGAAGTAAGTGTTTTGTAATAGCAAGTAAAGGAAAGATTGATGAAACATGCAGTAAGATTTATAAACCTTAACTTTCTGTCACTTATATGCAATAAAACACTCACGAGGGAAGAGTGGGGAATGGGTCACAAGTCCCTACTGAGTTGATGAATATCCAGAAGATTAGATGATGGATAGCATGGAGAGTGAAATAAGGTGTGAATTTTTGAGTTTTTGCCATCATCAGGGATATCCAATGCAGCTCTATACTCTGGGCATCCTTTCCAAATTCAATTTGGTCAGTGCCTCTGATACATTTTAAGAATGAGTATTGGGGGGGGGCAACCTGGGTAGCTCAGTTGATTAGGCATCCAACTCTTGGTTTCAGTTCAGGTCATGATCTCATAGTTCCATGGGTTTGAACCCCCATCAGGCTCCTTGTGGACTGTGTAGAGCCTGCTTGGCATTATCTCTCTCCCTCTCTCTCTGGCTCTTTCTCTCTCTCTCTCTCTCTCTCTCTCCCTCAAAATAAACAAACTTAAAAAAAAGAATGAGTAAACAAAACATAGCTTAAATGTCCCCCAAAAATCCAAATGCACAAAAAAAAATGGCTAGAGAAAAATAAGTCAGAAGAAAAAAAACTGATTTAGAAGAAATGTAGTCATAGCAATATAAGCACCAATGCGTCTGATGACCACTACAGGACACAAGTATTAACAGTGGATTATATAAAATAGATCTCACCGTTGTATTTATATTTAAACCTCAGGTATTAATGGAAGGACATTTTCTTTGAAAAAATATTAGAAGAGTATTCCCTTTTGAAATGTATCAGAAGTCATATCCCAGAATTAGCCGAATGGAGAAAATATATCTCTTACTTAGTGTTACCAAATTTTACTTAGTGACTTTAATTATTGGAGGAGATTGAATCTTGACTTCTGTAATATGAGAAAGAAAGTCAACTAGTTTTAAAACACAGTATACATTTTAAATTTAAATACCACAACAAACTCTATAAACTGGCAAATCTTAGCATGTGGCAGAATTAGAAATTAAACAATGACTGACTTATTTCCAATATCAATGTCATGTCCGCTACAAAATATTCTTTGATGAACCTTACTGGTATAAAATGGTTGCGAATCATGTCACATAGTTTTACTTATTTTTTTTAGTTCTTTGAATTCTTGAAAGAAAAGTTGCTAGATTTTTCTTCCAGTTAATCATATTAAATATGGTAAAATATTCACACTTTCTAAATAAGTTCACTAAAAAAAAAAGAATTAATAGAAAGTAACAGATGGTAATTTCTTTAAATAAAAGTATGAAAAGAATATGCACAATTAAACTCTAATGAGAAAAGATCAATTAGCAGACAGGAGAAATGGTTTGCGATCTTAAGCAACATACTGAGAATTCAAGGCTTGGGGATTTCTACTCTTCCATTGAGAGAAGTTAGAGTTAAAACATGGTGAAGGATAAAGTAATCATCTGGTAAAGTTTGATATGATCACATTACAATCTTGAGAAATCATGCAAATAAAATGCCTTTAGAGCCCTGGTTAACTATGTCAATAGGCCTAATTTGTGGAAAGAGTCCAATAATACTTACTGTATATTAGTTTATTGACATAGACAAGATACGTGACTTTAGCTATTATAATGAATTAATATATGTTTAGCATGAATCTATGAATAGCACAGGGACAGGTTTCTAAATAAGTTACTAAGAAATTATTTAGAATATTCAACATACACATTTCAGAGCTTGAATTTCAGGGAAGAGCAATATTAAAAGAAACAGTAAGGTAGACACTAAGCTAGTACACATTCTATGGTAAAGAGGTTTTAAAAGTGTGTGTATGTGAATGTATTATATTTTCTTTTTGGACAAGTATCACTTTGGTGAAAGCTGTTCTCTGAAGATTGTTTAGTATTTTAAAGGACCAAGTGATTTAAAAAGAAATGGTAGAATAGGATTGAAATGATGCTGAATTACCTATTCCAAAATTACCTATATTCAAATTCACATTAGTTTTTAGCTTTTTCTTAGGGGAATTTGTCTTATTTTCCTCATAGGTAAACAGAGCAAACTAAAAGCCTGTATAATCACTTGGTAAGATAATCCACAAGGTAACATGATTGATTTGACTGTACTGCACAGAGGAAGCAACAGTTTTAGTAACCAGAGAATTAAAAGACTTAGGAATCTCCTTGAGGAGTAGCATTGAGTATGTATCTATATGTTAGTTCTATATGACTGAAAGAAGCAGAGAAAGGCTGATTAGATTGTTGTGGACATCTATGACTGGCTTTAAAACAATCAAAGTTAACACATCTACATTGACCATGAATGAGGTAACAGAAACAGTATATCAGTCAGATAGACTGTGATTAGGTATACTAGGAAAAATGATCAAATGCATCTGATAAACTCTACTACATTTCAGTTGTTTCTGCGGTGTCTATCTGACATTTGTTCTAGACAGTAGATTTTGCAATGAGAGAATCAGGCTCATTAACTGTTAAACACTTTGGGGTATAAAAATTCCAGTGCTTCATTTCTTATGACAAAATTTAATAAAAGACAGAAATTAACACAGCATTAATCTATTCTAGTGACAAGGATTGAAATATAAATGAGAACTGGAAAAGGTTTCCTATTTGTTATGCTTTCAGATTACAATTCAATACTACTCTACTTTTATGTCTAAGTAGAAAATCATATAACCTATGACATTATATTTATATATTTATTCTTAAATTTATTTATTAACTTTCTTAGAACTAGTGTTCTTTCTAAAAACTCATGGCACCATATGTAAAACATTATATATTAATTGGATACGAATATAGAATTGAAAATGAGAAGAATGGGAAGAGGAAGCATTAGAAGGGGAATAAAGGTTAATGTTGCCTCAGGATAAGTTAACTAAGTGAGAATGAATTTAGGAAGGTGTTGGAATAAAAGTCCCTGACGGATTCCATAGTGCCTAAATGATGAGTCTGTTTTTAGTTTTTCATATCCTTATCAACAATTTGCAGATTGCCAAAAAATTCTGGGTAAGGATTTTCTCAAAGTTTCTTTCAACTTGTCTTCTAGATGTATTAAACAACATTTAAACACATATGCAATTATAGAAGACTCTTCAGATCTATAACGCAACAGAGAAGGGTGTAGCTGGATGAGAAATGTTGAAAATATAAATTATTGATTTAGAAATGCCTTTAGTAACTATAAGTAAATTTATGACGTATTATGTCTGCCAATATGAATAAAACCTAAATCAATACTTATTTAATGTTATGAATGATTACATTTACTCTTTAAAAATTATTTGATTCGAAGATCAATTATATTTCTTAGGTTGCCATATGCTAACTATAAACTTATATTTTGAATTAATTATGACCCTTTTATGCAAGCATAATAGTTTTCTTATGTGGTAATTCATTCTAAATATAATTATGTTAGATTTTCCTTGAATAATTAACATTGAATGCATATCATAGAACCAAAAATTTCAAGGTTATTTTAACTCAGAACTGGCAGAATTCTGCTATTTTGCAATATTTTAATTCAATTTGATCACTGTAAGGTATACCCCAAAGTCTTGCATTAATTAAATCAGACTTGGATTACTACCTGTCAAGGAGAAGTTTCTAATGCTTTTATAATTTCCCCAAACTTTTTGCAGTCTTTTGAATATCTTATATATTCAGGCAAAAAGAGGTCATTTAATCTAATTCTCCAATTCTCAAGAAAAATACAGGCATTAAAAATATTTCTTATTCTCTGAAGGATACCAGTTCATAAATGCTTTTACTTCAGTAAGAAGCAAAAAAAAAAAATTGTTAAAAATAATAGAATATTGGTCATCTGGATGTCTTCTTTGGAAAAGTGTCTATTCGTGTCTTTTGCCCATTTCTTCACTAGATTATTTGTTTTTGTGTGTTGAGTTTGGTAAGCTCTTCGCAGATTTTGGATGCTAACCCTTTATCCGATATGTCATTTGCAAATATCTTTTCCCATTCCATCTACTACCTTTTAGTTTTGTTGATTGTTCCCTTTACAGTGCAGAAGCTTTTAATCTTGATGAGGTCTCAATAGTTCATTTCTGTTTTTAATTCCCTTGCCCTGGGAGACATGTAGAGCAAGAAATTTCTGTGGCTGAGATCAAAGAGGTTGTTGTCTTTTTTCTCCCCTAGGGTTTTGATGTTTTCCTGTCTCACATTTAGTTCTTTCAACCATTTTGAATTTTTTTTGTGTATGGTGTAAGCAGTCTAGTTTCATTCTTCTGCATGTTGTTGTCCAATTCTCCTAGCACCATTTGCTAAAGACACATAAAAAGATGTTCAACATCACTCATCATCAGAGAAATACAAATCAAAACCACACCTTGACACCACTTCAGTGACAGTCAGAGTGGCTAAAATTAACAACTCAGGAAACAACAGATGCTGGCGAGGATATGGAGAAACGAGAACCCTCTTGGACTGTTGGTGGTAATGCAAACTGGTGCAGCTGCTCTGGAAAACTGTGAAGTTTCCTCAAAAAATAAAAGTAAAACTACCATATGACCCAGCAATAGCACTACTGGGAATTTATCCAAAGGATACAGGAGTGCTGATTCATAGGGTCACATGTACCCCAATGCTTATAGCAGCACTTTCAAAAATAGTCAAATTATGGAAAATGCCTAAATGTCCACCAACTGATGAATGGATAAAGAAGATGTGCTTTTATATACAATGGAATACTACTTGGCAATGAGAAAGAATGAAATCATGCCATTTGCAGCAACATGGGTGGAACTGGAGGGTATTATGCTAAGTGAAATAAGTCAGTCAGAGAAAGACACATATATGTTTTCAGTCATATGTGTAACTTGAGAAACTTAACAGAAGACCATGGGGTAAGGGAAGGGGAAAAAATAGTTACAAATAGGAAGGCAAACCATATCAGACTCTTAAATACAGAGAACAAACTGAAGGTTGATGGGGGGCGGTATTGGTGGAGAGGGGAAAGTGGGTGATGGGCATTGAGGAAAGCACTTGTTGGGATGAGCAATGGGTGTTGTATGTTAGCAATGAATCATGGAATCTATCCCCAAAACCAAGAGCACATTGTATACACTGTATGTTAGCCAACTTGACAATAAATTATATTAAAAAATAAATAAAATAAAATAATTACCAAAAATAAAAAAAATATATGTACAATAATAATAAGAGAAACCAGTACCACTGTAAATTATCTAACTTATTTAGTTTGTGAAGGAAAATAACCACAGTATTCATAGTACTTCAACTACCAAACACACACTCAGAGATGTTAATTTGGTTTCTTATTTCAATAAAATAAATTCAACACAGGGAAACCACTACATTTACTTACTAATCAATGCACTAACCTTCCTTACCTGCCTGTGTCAATGCTCCTATGTTTTCTTTTAATCAGTGATCTGTCTCTATTCCCCTTAAATACCAACAATTTCATTTGTGCACTGGATCTCATTCCATCTCCTCTTTTTCAAGGATTACTCCTAAAGTTGTTGGTTTTATCTTCTCTGTCTTCCGCCTTATCAGTTTTCCCTCTTTATATTGCATATTCCCATCACAAAAACTTTGTTAAAATCATTCTCCCTTGACTATGGATCTTCTTCCAGCTTCTACTTCATCTCTCAGCTCCCTTTTGTACCAAAATGCTGCAAAATTATCTGTATTTGGTATCCATGCTTCTTTATATGATTATTTTTCCTCAACAGACTAAAAACTCACTCCACTGAAATAGTATTTGCCATTGTCCCATAAAATCTTAATTTTGACAAGCTGATTGCCACACCCACCTTCATTTACTCCATCTCTAGGCACTTTTTTTAAAGGTTTATTTCTTTTGTTTGTTTGTTTATTTATTTAGAGAGAACCAGCAAGGGAGGGGCAAAGAGGGACTTAGACCAAAGATCTGAAGTGGGCTCTGCTTTGAGAACAGCAGCCAGATCTGGGGCTTGAACTCACAAACTGTGAGATCATAACCTTAGCCAAAGTTGTATACCTAACTGACTGAGGTTAGTTAAGTTTTTTTTTTTAATTATTTTTTAAGTTTATTTATTTTTAACAGGGACAGAGAGCGAGCATGAGCTGGGAAGGGGCAGAGAAAGAGAGAGGGAGACACAGAATCCGAAGCAGGCTCCAAGCTGTCAGCGCAGAGCCCGATGCGGGGCTCGAACTCACAAACCGTGAGATCATAACCTGGGCTGAAGTCAGATGCTTAACCGACTGAGCCACCCAGGCACCACTCAGGTGCCCCTCATGCGCTTTTTCTGAAACTGCTGATCTCTTCTTGAAACAGAAGCTTTACTCTCCATGTTATTCTCATACTTCACTTGGTGTTTCTTATATAATAAGCAGATTCTCATCTTTTTCTCTTTAAATATTGGAGTAATTTCTTTGTTATCCTTTAACTACACTTCTAAGTACCAAAACACATTGATGATTTCAAATTTATATCTTGACCTTTGAGTCAAGACTCATCCAACTGTATTCGCGACATCTCCACTTGGATGTCTAATAAACATTTTAAACTTAACCCACCTAAGAACAAACCTTTGACTTTCCTGTCTCAAACTTACTCCTTCCTCATTCTTTATTAACTCAGTAAATTCACCACTAGCCTCCAGTTGCTTAGGCTCCAAACCAGAATTAAACTTTAATTTTTCCTTTTCACTCACATCCACATGCGATTTGTTTATATTAACACATGTAACTGACCCCACTTTAAAGTTTTATCCTAAATCTAATAAATATTTACTATCTCCACATTTTGACCAACACCATAGTCTTCTTAACAACTGCAGTGATCTCTAAACTAGTCTCCCTGATACCATACTTTGCCCTTGGAGTTGATTCTCCAACCAGAGTAATGTTTTTAAAATAAAAATCAGATCACATGATGTACTTGCACAAAACTTTCCAAAGGTTTCTCATGACAACTGGGATAAAACCCAGGCTCATTACCATGATCTTTAAAAGTTTTCAAGGTACACCCTGCCCTTTAACTTAATGTTTTAATTTCTAGAGATTCATAATAAATCTTGATATTTGGGTTGATGCCCATGCTTATTTTTCTTATTCAAATGTTCCTGGGTATTTTTTATCCTTCTTCCAGAGATTTTGGATCACACTGCTGAATTACACACAACTTCTATTGGGATTTTGATCGCAACTTAATTGAATTTCAGACAGTCTTAGATATGTTCCCAGTGTATATGCTTCAAATTTTTCAATATAATAAGAAATTATTTTAAAATTCATTTATTCAAGAAAAAAGAGATGAATTAACAAAAATACAAAATAAGAATAATTTATTAAGAAGCATATAAAGCTAAAATAAGACTATAAGAGGGATTATGACAATACATTTTTAAATAAGTATAATTTAACTCCAGTAGAGAAAACATAATGTATACACAATCGAGATGAAAGAGATAAAATATTAGCACCATGATGTAAAATAAGAGCCCATAACAAGTATACAATTGTATGCAGGTAAGATGAGAAATTTAAAAGTAGAAATTTTAAAAAAAATTAAGAGTATAATGTTGAGGAGGATTTATACTTAACATTTGAAATAAGAGGTTAAGGAAAAGCGTATAAAAGAAAATGAGTTAAGATAATGAAAACCTCAAAATCAAGTGTTAAGAAAATGTATGTATATACATATATGCACATATCACGCAAGGAGAAGTTCCGAGAAATTCTAATTGCCACTGAATGGGCACCAGACCACTGCAGAAGACAGAATAATTCTAAAGCCCTAGGGATGCTAGTGTGTGTATTTTGTAATGGTCTTTGAATAAAGATATTTTCTTGAACACAGCTGCTTGTGAGTCATCCTCGATTTCTTGAAGCCAAACGACTTTAGAGAGCTAGCTGCCCCTCTCCAGGGCTTCATTCATTTTGCAGTCTGTGCTGTGAGCTGCCCCGTCAGCAGCTCCCTCTTGCTCCTCAGAAGCCTAGGCACCCACCGCCTACAGAGGGCGCCATTGCTGGCAGTCACTGATGCTCACGCAACTAGGAAGATTTTAAATTGTAAATGGACTCCCTGTTCAGGAAAAAAAAAAAAAAAAAAAAAAAGTCAGTGAAATAAGTAACAGTATTTAGATTAGTATAATAACAAATTACAATTGGAATTTCAATGGGAAAGTGGAGATAATAAGATGTTAGAAACAGGAAGTGAAACTGGAACTGAAATTTCATAAAATAGGGTAGGGTCCGTGAAGATCCATGACTACGTGGAAGATGGTATTAGATACCAGGCGAACAGAAGCCACAAAGGAGCAACGTAATGAGTAAATACTAAGAGAGGCAATCAGCAGAGAAACATATGGAACTTAGGGCCCAGATTAACCACAAAGTGACTGCTTCTGAGGTTATCAGAGTGGCCAGTGATTGCAGTTTTCATCAGGTTTCTATCATACTGTAGTTTTTGTTATTTGATTTCATTGTGATTATTATTATTTTTTTTGTATTTGTATATTTATACCAAACTTCATCACTTAAACTAGCCCTATTAAGTTTATCTTTATAAACTATCATGTCAGGTAAAAAATACTGCCAAAGAATTTGAGTGAAATTGTCTTTCAAGAAAGTAAGAAGCCAGATGAAGAATCATAAAGGGTATTATTTTGATGATGATTGCAATTGATAACACAATAATAAGCATGACCAAAATGCATTTCTGGTCAAAGTGCAAAGGGAAAACATTTATACGTTCCTGCAGGCATATGGATAATTTGTTTTTGCCATTTTACTTAACACCTTTAATTTTTAAGTCTTTTCATTTTTAAAAGTTTCTAAACGTTTACCAATCAGACTCGGCGAATGATTGTGTGACTGTTATTTTCAAACAAAAGGTGGATTTATAATAGAATAAGGAAAACAGCATGAAAAAATATATTTAACATGTGAACACTGGACAATTGATTTTATTGAGATGCAGAAAATCTACAGAAAATGCACATGGATTTGTGCTGCATATGCATTGTGCTTTAGCTCTTCTAAATACAAATGCCTTTTGATAAAAACTTTATCTTTTAGGCTGTAATTTGTTTCTCTAGTTATTAAGTTAAGCTTCTTTTCATAATTATTGCTGTCTGAATCTCTTTTCAAAGCCTTCCTTCCAATAATAACAATTTACTTGAGTTGACCTCTGACTTTTCCTTGCCCCAGTTAGACTTGACTTTTAGTATTTCCAACACAGTGTGCTGTCTTCCTCCCATTACACTTTCTTTCCTCCTGTCATAGTCATTTATTCTATCATTTAAATTCTACCATTTTTATTTTTAATTAGTTAGAAAACACAGACTGGTACTACATGCTCATTGCAAAAGAAATAGAAGCAAAAATAAAATGATTATTATGCAAGTGAGTTGCAATAGAATTAATAGTAGAAATACAGTAGAAAATATCAGCCATAAAGAAAGTTATAATTATTTAATTTCCTTTGAACTGATAGAACACTTTTTCTTTTCCTAGCTTCAGAGTATTATGCTTTGATATGAATCCTTGTTATTTGCATACTTTTAAAAATTATTTTCTAGGCAGATTTTTATATTCTTTTATGACAGGGACTGATTTTGTCATATTTGTATCATCATAATACCATGCAAAAGTTCAGTAAAATAAATTGAAATCACTTGAGCACAGTTTGCTCTTTATCTTGCTCCTTATTTATTATATGTATTTATTTTTGTATTTAATATATATATATTATTTGACTAATGTCAATGCTATCAATAAATGTCAACATGTATTATCACAATAAATATGTATTTACACCACTTTCTCGTTTAGACTGTATGTCCTTCCCAACACTATAACTCTGGCACATGGGATAGGCTGGAATTCATTTTGATGAGCTAAACATGCTAAACGTGTCTAAACATGTCTTTAGAGTTTGTAGGGACTTTTAATTTTTTTTTCCTTAGAATTTTAATAGACTTTAAAGAATAAGGAATAGTCCTATGGAAAATGTTAATTAGCGATACCGTCTTAAAGGCTGCAAAGAAAAAAATATCTTTAATATTTTATCTATACCACATCTTCACATATTCTTTACTCCCTCTAGGCACCAACCTGACTTATGTGACATAGTAGCAAAGAATTAAAGTCTTCACTTGTTAGGGGAAGCTTTTATTGATTTTAGCCACCCTTCCCTCCTGCTAGAATTCATATTATGTACTCTCATCTTCCCAATTCCACCAGGTATTTGCACTGAAACATGCACGTTGTGAGGAGAATTACTTTAATTCCATGCCACAAAGATAACTCCTAGTTAATCTGATTAACAAATCATACTATTGAATTAATGAAGCTTTGAAAAATTTTAATAAGAAAATTTCTGACTTAATTAATTTTTTTGATGAAAATACTATGCCTCATAGACTTTGTATAGCAAGTTTTACAATGTAGAAGTCCTATACAGTCCTGGACAATTCATGATATACTACCAAGTTATGTAAGAATCACTTCCTATGTATTTTTAATAAACTTGTCTTTGAAGAAAGTGAGAAATTAGGAGGAGAATCATAAAACGCATTTCTTTGATCTTGAATCGAATTACAGAACATAATAATACAATGGCCAAAGTATATTTGGCTCAAAATGCAAGGAGAAAATTTTTAGATATTCTCAAAAGAATATGAATAAAGATATTTTCTACCACGTGCTTTCCAGTTTTAAATAATAATCTAAGTATATACATTTCATATATAAAAAGTTATATATATTTAATATCCATATATAACAACAGTACACACACATATTTTAACACAGGAGGGATATACAAATAATAATACAATTAATATGTTACATATATGAATATATATTAGACACATATCTTTACCCAAAAGGAATATTTGCTTTCAGTTCCTCCCGTCTCTGCAATTTCTGACTAAATTATGTTCTCTATTGCCTAGGTATTAGGTAAGCCACTTCTTAGAGACCTGACATTTTTGCTCCTGCTGATGCCTTTTTCACCAAACTTCATGCTTAGCTGTCTGGAATTTCTATCATTTATTTACCTATGAGCTCTCTACAAAGCTCATTGTTACATCCCTGTAATTGAGCTTTATCACACAGAGCATCCTTATACTTCTGACTTGGCACCACAGAATGCTTCTATGTTGCTTCCCAGTTTTTGGGGAACCTAGAAGGAATACAGAGAAATATATTTCTTTAAAAATAATAATGGTCCACATTAGATATTTTTTTTTTAGCACTAGGGATTAATTTTCTATATTCCAGGTGATTTTCCTTTAGTGTATTTACTTCTTCATGTTTGCATAATTCTGTTTTTGTTATTGTAATTCTATCTCACTTTCAAATGAGAAAATTGAAGTAAGTAAAAATAATGAACAAACTTCACTCCATATTGTAGCCAAAACCAGTTTGTTTGCTGTTCAAGGTAGACACAATAGAACTTTGATTTGGTAGGGAGTTCTAACATTGAAAATATATAAGAAAGAACTGAAAAGAATGGTTTAAGATCCAGTGGTAATTTAAATAGTTAAAATGCAGTCAGTAAAATGAATGGAGTAATCCAAACAGGATTAAAGATAATTTGAATAAATCCTATTAACTTGCTTTCCTCAAGTATCTACTTGGCTATATCCCTAGAAAAAAACTTTAAAGCAAGTTGTATTTATCTATAGTATGTTGATTTCTTAGGTTATGATAAAGGTAATAAAATGCTAAAGTTTTGAGGACTATCAGAACTATGCTCAAAAGGGGCATCTGGGTAGCTCAGTCGGTTAAGCATCCCATTCTTGATTTCAGCTCAGGTCATTATCTCCCGGTTTGGGAGATCAAGCCCCATGTTGAGTGATGACAGCAAAGAGCTTTCTTGGGATTCTCTCTCTCCTTCTCTCTCTGCCCATCCCTGCTTGTGCATACTCATTCCCTCTCTCTCTCAAAATAAATAAATAAACATTAAATAAAAAGAATAACACTCAATAAAAAAAATCTCCAGTAGGCTTCTAATAAATCTAAAGACTATGTAACTTTAAAATTGCTCACATAACAAATAATAATATACATTTCCAAATGTATTAGAAACCATAGCTTATAGTACCCTCTAAATGTGTAAGTATAAAGTTTAGATGTGACGTATTTGCATATAAGCATCCAATGACAGTGATCTTCTATTTTTGTTTGTAAACAGCCCCTTTAAATTTCTTAATTTAACAATGAAGGAAGATATGTTACTATTCAAACGTGTGGAGGCATTTTCTGTAACAGATTTTGAATAAATTTTCCCAGTATGTGCTGATTTTGACACTTTTTTGCCCCTATGATAAATGTGTTATTTTTGGTCAGATTTGGCAACTCTATTCAATCTGGAACTTTGTTTCAACTCCCTGTTTTCCCTACTTTGGAAAATAACAGTGCATGTTCGTCCTCCATGTTACTACATTCTTTAAGATCATGGTTCCTTTCTCATACCAGTCAAGTATATACATTTAGATCCTACCTACCAAACTTGTAAGTACTCATTTCAGTTTCTCTCTGTGGTTATCATTGTGATTAGCACAGAACATGAAATGAGGTACGGCATGAGTTAGCTTAGATAATAATTTGGATATTTCAAAAAATTTAGAATTATAAATTTCTGTATTATTTGTGTTAATTTTATGCATGAATAAAATCATCTGGATTTAAGACCAAACTATTTGGAAATTATTTGTAAAAGTATAGAAACTCATAGTGACCTAAATAAAAATCTAATGTTTTGTGAAAACTGGAGCATGTGGAACCAGTTGTATATGGCAATATAAATGTGGTATGAACTACTGAAATGAGTCCACTTGAGCTTTTGGGGTAATGTCTACGATTTGGTTGCATTTGCCAGAAGTGTTTATTGTTTGTTGAAGGCAAGACAGATAAAATCCTAGCATAACTGAATACCTATCTTTTACCTAAAGACTTTTGAATAATGAGAGCTTAACACTAAAGCTGCCTAGGATAAAGATAAATTAGGACATCAGGGCCCACGAAAATACAGAACTTAAGATAATTTTATTGTATTTTATTTTTTTAATGTTTATTTCTTTTGAAAAGAGAGAGGGAGAGAGAGGAGAGAGAAAGAGAGAGAGAGAGAGAGAGAGAGCACACACATGAGCAGGCTCAGTTGCATGAGGCTCGATATATCCCACAAACCATGAGATCATGACCAGAGCCAAGATAAAGAGTCGGAAACCCAACCTACTGAGCCACCCAGGTGCCTCCAGAAAATTTTAGATGAAACCTTAACATTACATATTCACTTATATTGTCCCTTTTATTCCTATTCTCATTGAGTGTGATTCTGATGAGGGAGAATAAGACATGTTGAAGGCAAAGTACAGGCTAACAACATTTCTACCACTGCAGTTGGGATATGTGTGATATTCCTCGACACTCCTGGCTACCCAAGAACAAACAAAAGGGATTTAAGTGCTTGCCATGGTGATGTGGGAAGACAAATGAAATGAAAGGCAAATGAAAAATTGAATTCCCATTGACAAGTCCTTGAAACAGGCAGAGTGACCTTCCTTAAGGAGCTCATCTGCCTCAAGGATGACACCTTGCTAGGAGCAAAAGGGAATCCTGGTTTAACATTAATCTAGCCCCCCAAGATTCTGTAAGTCTACTTGAACATGTAAAAATTCCTTTACAAATTTCCTTTATCTCAACCCCCCCAAGACATATGCTGGCAATCAAACCTTATGACTCCCCGATATACATCTGAAGGGTCTCATGGTTTTATTAAACACTAATAAATGGCTTTTCCTAATAACAGCCTGCACCTCAAGGTCCTGGAAACCTTGCTTCCAAAATTCCTTTGAGACATTGTTGTCCCTAACCCCCTTTCAACCTGAGGGTATATAATCTGTTACCCATCACAATCTCAGTGAAGCTCTTTCTGCCTAGGACTCTTGTCCCATGCTTTAATAAAATCGCCTTTTTGCACCAAAGATATCTTCAAGAATTCTTTCTTGGTCATCAGCTCCAAACCCCCCACCATCACCCAAAACCCTATCATTTGGTGCCATTATGTGGGGCTTCGAGTCTTTGCACCTGGAGGTCTGAGTCAGTGCAGATTTGGTGTGTACTTACTCTTACTCTTTCTTCCTTTACTCTCACTTCAGGGACTTTTCAAGAACTTATTGGAACTTTTCAAGAACTTTTCAAGTTCTTTTCAAGAACTTATTGGTCTTATTGGGACACTTTCATGTCAATTGCTGGGGCTAAAATCCTCTAGCCCGTGGCTACTCTATGGGGAGGAGAAAGCCTGCCTTTTGGCTCTAAGTTAGTACACTGGCCAGAATGGTAATAAGACCCAGAAACTTGAAGCCCTCTCTTCATTCCTGTCCTTATACAAAGCTGTCTGTTTTGGGCACAGGGAAGCCACCTAAGTGACTAGCATGGCCATCAATTTTAAGACTCCTGTGTGAGGTTTCCTCCTCATTGGTCTAATGTGATCCCCTCCACATCTCTGGTATAGCCTCTTCTGGCTACAGGACCTCCACTGGGAGCTGGTCAGAACCAGTACTCAATTGAATTAAAACCCAACTGGAGGGGCGCCTGGGTGGCGCAGTCGGTTAAGCGTCCGACTTCAGCCAGGTCACGATCTCGCGGTCCGTGAGTTCGAGCCCCGCGTCGGGCCCTGGGCTGATGGCTCAGAGCCTGGAGCCTGTTTCCGATTCTGTGTCTCCCTCTCTCTCTGCCCCTCCCCCGTTCATGCTCTGTCTCTCTCTGTCCCAAAAATAAATAAACGTTGAAAAAAAAAATTTAAAAAAAAAAAACCCAACTGGAGACCATTTCCTAGGGTAGTTGGCTGAAAGGACTATATGTGTTGGAGTGTCACTTAGATCATGATGGATTTCTGCCTTTACTGTTTTTATTCAATGTCCTTTACTAACTGCTACTTAAATTATAAAATTGAGTAATTCCCCCTTGTAAAGCTTTTCCAGTATTTCCCATGGGTTAAAAATGGCAGTTCTTCACGACCTTCTTAACAAGGCAAACACAGGTCCATATGCTGGGGCCATCTGTAGTCTAGAATGCAATGGGGCAGACACTTAGCATCTCGCTTTCAGGGGCCCTTAGTCGACTGATCAGTGATCATAGCAACTTTGTTCAAGGGACACCTTGGATCACTTGACACCTCAGAACCTCTGATATGTCAGAGGATGCATGTGGGACACTCCCAGAGAATTGGAGGGGGGGATTCTCAGGGTAATGGACCCTCTTTATTTCTCTTTACTTTTCTGTCTAGGAGGAGCATGGGAGCTTATCTTCAGTCTCCAAGGACTCTCCCTTGGGATGCCTTTTTAACCATTAGAAACAATTTGGATTGCAAAATGTAGAAAAGGACTGATCTTCTATAACACTGCAAATGGATGGAGGTACCCTAGGTTCAGGCCTTCACAGCTCTAAATCAAGACCTGAACTCAAGGGCCTCTTGCAGAATGTGTTTGGTCAGTAACCAGGCCGGTAAACTCCCTCCTGATATATTGGATGATAATTAACTAAATAGGCCTTCTCCTGATGGAATTCAGTCACTGGAGGAAACACAGGCCACTCCTGACATGACAAAAGCTGACTCTTTCTGTTTCTCCTCCTAATAGATGTGAGGACTTCTCCCTCATTCATTTTTTTGAGGTTAATGGCTATGACAGTTGGAGCCAACTATGGTTAGTCGACTTCAGGACAGGAACTTTAAGGAATATTCCCAAGCAGCTGTGGAAACTCTATTTGTTTTAGGGAAGTTCCCTGTCTTCTCTGGCCTGACATGGACTCCATATTTCCACTTTGGAGGAAAAAAACAAAAATTAAAAGAAAAACATGGTGTCTGGTACTCTGTCAAGGCTGACAAGGTTTAGAACCAGGAATCTTCCTTCTCTGCCTTCTGCTGGCACCTGGCCTCTTCTACCTTCCCTGTCCCTTCTGTTTCTGCACCATCTTGGGTGCAGCCTACATAAATGGTTCCTATGCTATGTGCCTAAGATACCATTGGCTTATCCTCCCAGTTTCAATATCAAGGAGCAAAAAGCACCCACTCGGACTACCTGCTTAAGATTCTCGCACTTATCTCCCAGGTAAAAATTGACAATGGGAATCAGAGTGTCTTTCTAAGTGGACCCAAGTGAAACATATTTGTTTAAAGTAATTTAAGTTTGTTGGACACTTCTTTAGAGTTATCAGCATTAAATATGAATTTTTTATTCTACCAAGGTTTACTAAAGGTCAAATAATCTCATGTTATCTCTGCTGCAATTTGTTAGCAAAAAGTTGACTTAAAATAATGGTTAATTTTGTCTGTCTCAAAGGTTTCATGGGTAATTGTTAAGATAGCTTTCAAAGTCTTTGGTAACCTGAAACATTAAAATTTTGCTTGCATGATAAATGGGTTGAATTCATTGGATATCTCATGAGATAACAAGCTAAAGCATTGATTATTAGATATAGGTTTGTTCTTTTGACCTACTGCAGAGAAACTAAGACTATTTGGGTTTGGTAAATGTGCTTTGTGCTTTATTAAGATTTTACTATCCAAAGCCTGCTTTGTGCTTAGTTGATAAATTTACCATCCCCTCCCCCCCAAAAAAAATCTGGTGTAGCTGTTCTCAATTGGTTACTAAGTTTTCATTAGAGATTAAGTTTTCTAAGAGTTAAAATTCTGCTAAGTATAATTAAGACTAGTGGAAATAAGGAAAGCAACTCTGTATGTAGAAAATAGGAGATGTGTAAAAAAGATATAAGGAATGGAAGTACATTTTTGTTGTTGTTGTTGAAGGTAAAATAAAGTAATTTTGTCCTAAATGAGACTGGTTATTTGGAGAGAAATGGCTTGGGACAATATCTGAATGCAAAGGAAAGTTGTAGAAGGTTCTTGAAGGGAAATCTTTGGAAAGGAAATTTATGTGTGGTCAGGATAGACTAAGGTTGAGAAAAACAGATTTTAAAAGTACACTGGCATAAGATTAAAATTCTGCTTTTCTCTCTGTTCAAAAGACAGAGTTTTCTTGGACTGTTGATCTGCTTTTGATAAAATGTAAACAACATTGTTGTTGTTGTTGTGGTTGTGGTTGTGGTTGTTTCTCTTTTGTCTGCTGGGGAAAGCAAAGCTTAAGTTTTGTCTTCTTCAGGTGTTTGATTACTTAGTTAAAACTTCTCAATGTTAAAGGAGCTTAGCTTTGTTAACTACTATATAACCCTACATATTTGCTTTTGGAATCTCTTATTGCCACCTTGGTTAAATAAATAAAGTTTTAAGATTTGTAATAGTCAGTAATCCTAGTCAGGTGTGCTTTATAACTTTCTAAGATTTTAAAAGCTTCCAAGTTTTAAATTGTAAATGAAGTCTTTTTGACTAACTAGGCCTTTTTATTTGGTATGCTAAGTTATTTCAAAAAAACACTGTCATTTAATGGTAAATCTTAGGTTGTATTGCATGGGTAAATGCTATAACTGCTCAAATATATATTCAATTCCTAAAGTTTTAATGTTTTGGTATAAGGTCCTCACTTGATATTGTGATTATTGAAGGTTATGTATCACAGAAGTAACCAAATTTCCATGTGAATCTTATCATAATGAACTCTCATCAGATCTTTAACAATGTCTATTTCTGAGATTTTGTCACTTATAATTGTTCTTATTCTCTCAAAAAATGTATTTCATCTTCAAAGAGATTTAGACACAGGACTTTTAGAACAAATAACAGATATTTGATATCTTTAAGTTTATTACTAAAATGTGTAAGAATTCTAGAACAAAAAAAGCTGCCTTAAAATTGAACATGAATTAGGAACATGGGACTAAATGAATTGAGGAATATTATAGTTTTGTGACTTTTGTTGGAAATATTGCTGGTTCTCTAATGTTTGCTTTTCCAAATTAAGGATTCAGTTGTAAACTGAAGCATTTTTCTTTTCTCTCTACCTAAACCCGCTAAAATTCAAAAAACTCTCTGGGAGTATTCTTTCTTTCATGGCAATAATTGTTTGCATAAGCTCAATAAGAATCTTCTCCTTGTAACAGGACACCATTGGAAATACTGGTTATTTTACCAAGGCTTTGACCAGAATGTCATATTTGAGAGACATGCATAGCCTCATATATGACCAGACAGCTTTAAGGAACTAAGGTTGACTTTATGAAACATGGAGTCATAAAGCATCTTGTAAATGTTGGCCTGATACCTTGCTTACAGAGTTCCCAGCAGCCTCACCAGGTGAGTGAAGAAGGTCACTTCCTGGCAGGTACAAGAACCTCAGGATATCTTGGGGACCTCATGAAGAGGAATTTGCCCAATTCTACAGGTATTTCAGGCCTTTCTATTTGGCTTGGCTTCTGGCCTGGAGAGGCTACTAAAAGTTCAGTCTGGGGATTCCTTATTAAAGTTCCCAGCAAACAAACTTTAAAAGATCCTTATGATCAATCGCTATTCTTGCTGAGCTTATGTAAATAGTAAGCCCAAGTTAAAATTAGACTTGTTTTACAAGCGAATTAGTCTTGATTTGGCTATCTCTGGAAATGAGGGTTTTTAGAGAGAAAAATTATGTTTCAAAAAGCACTGTTACGGATGTTAAATTTTAGTTCTGATTGTCTTTAAATGCTTGTTGTTTGCCCAAACTAGACACTTGAGGTAAATTTCAGAAAAATGGTCACAATGACACAGGTATGGACAATCTTCTTGCTTATTATTCCGTGGAAACAATAACCCCAAATACATATTATTTAAACAATTGGAAAGTGGGATGGATTCCCCCAACAATTGTGTGCAAAGACTTTTCTTGCTGTAGACCTATCAATAGATAAAGACTATAGTGCTTTATTAAATTATTCACTTGAGTCTGGGTTAATTCATAAATCTCTAAATATGCAAGCCATGTCCTCCCGAAACCTGTTCTTATAGTTACTTGACACCCACCCCATATAAACCCAAAACACTTGGTTTATTTAATTTTTTTTCCTAATACATCAGGGGATTTAATTCCAAAATGGAAGAGCCCCTACTGGGTCATACTATGTAGTCCCACTGCAGTAAAGTTAGAAGAGCACTCTTCATGGGCTCCTGTATCTAAGTAAAACCTGTACTCCCTTTATAGGAAATCAGTGAGCAAACTATTGTGACATCTTATTCCTGTGAACCTGTGGAAGACCTCAAACTTCTCTTATGATGGTTGTATCTTTCTTTTTCATTCTCCTTTCCCCAGTGTCTACTAACAATTCCTTCTTACAATGGGCCATTCAAATGGATCACCACAGACATTTGAGTTACAAACCACAGAGACCAATCTGATTCCTGCTGCTTGTTCCCACTCCAGTCTGAATGCTTCAAGTCTGACATCTAAAAATTTCACTGGCAGCACGGGTAGACACTGGGTTTGTAATTTGTTCTAACCATTAACCTATATTTTTCTTTTTTCTATAAAAAATGCCTTATTAATTACTTAATTGCTTACTAAGCATAGTCTATATGATGACTATACACAACCTGCTACACAGTTAAGGCCTTAAATGACTCTCAAAATAGAATTATATTGTTAAATACTAAACTCAAATGCATAAAACAGTTCTACAAAATAGAATGACATTAGATATTTTAACTGCTGCACAAGGTGGAACTTATACTCTCATAAAAACAAAATGCTGTGTATACATTCCAGATTACCACAAAATTATTTCTTGATTTCTAACTGACATGAATACTCAACGTGGTGCTTTAAATAATCCTTCTTTTTCCTGGTGCCAACACTCCACCACTACAATAACTGCAAGCCAACAGATGATCCTTTTTACTCAACAAGGTTCATGCATGTTGTCCACCTTAGATTCAGCTCCCTCCACTGTAACTCCCTTTTATCTTCCTGACTGACTAATGTTGACCCATAGGTAGGGACATCTCTATGCCCTTATTCAGCAAGAAGAAGCTGTAGAAGATGAGACCTTCCACCTTCAGCAACCTTAAAGATTTAAGGGTCAAAATTGTTGAGGGGGGTATGATGAGGGAGTGTAAGACAAGCTGAGGGCAAAGTACAGACTAATAGCACCCCACACCACAGGTGGAATATGTGTGAGATTCCTCAGACACTCTTGGCTACCCAAGAAGAAAGGAAAGGGGTTTGAGTGCTTGCCATAGTGATGTGGCAAACTAAGCCAAATGAAAAATTGAATTCCCATTGACAAGTCTTGAAACAGGCAGAGTGGCCTCCCTCTAGGAGCTCAGTTGCCTCAAGGATGACACTTTGCTAAGGGCTAAAGGAAATCTTGGCTTAACATTATCCTGACCTCCCCAAGATTCTGTAAAGTCTACTTGGACATGTAAAAATTCCTTTGGAAGCTTCCTTTATCTTAACTACCCCCAAGATATATGCTGGTAATCATACTCTAAGCTTATGGTCCCCTGATATACATCTGAAGCATCTCATGACTGAGATTTTACTACATGGTAATAAATGGCATTTCCCTAACAATACCTAGCCCCTCAAGGTCCTGGAAACTTTGCTTCCAAAATTCTTTAGAGGCTTATGTTGTCCCTAACCCCTTCCCAACCTGAGGGTATATAATCAGTTACCCATATCACATCCCCAGTATAACTTTTTCTGCCACGCCTCCTATTCCCATGCTTTAATTAAATCACCTCTTTGCAACAAAGATGTCATAAGAATTATTTCTTGTCTGCCACCTCCGAACCCCCAACCCCATCAACTCTATCTGAGGTAATAGATATCCTGACGTGTGTATTTTGATGTTGATTTGGAAGGGGACACAGCATTTTTTTCAGAAAATTGATATTCAAATTAAAATGACAGGGGAAAAAAAAACAGAAGTTGAAAATGAGGAGCCAATTTCTATGTGTAAAAGCCAAGGGTTAAAGAGATGAAGTGAAATAGAGGAAACATAATTTTAAGCCATTCATGGTACGACAGTACCAGGGTGATCAAAGCTACTGAAAAGATGGAAACTTAGGGGGACACGCTCTTTTCTGAGACTAAAGATGAGAGGCATGAACTGGGAATAACAGCAAATCTCTTTACAATTTCAAAAGAAAACAACACTTTTTTTTTCTCCTCCATAGCTATATTAATATAAAAATCTACTCTGAAATAAAATGTTGTTTTAAAAATAAAATGTTGCAGAAGTTTATCAGCCAGTCCTCTCAGGGGATATACAGCTGAGGAAGCGAGGGAGGAATGATTGGAAAGAGCAAGAAGCTGACTACTAACTTGGTTGCCTGTCATACACAGAACTTTAAAAGTAGGATGGCCATTCAGACTTTCCAGGAATTGAAGCAAATCTGCTGACCTTTGAATTCCTATATCATCAGATGATGGTTAACTTCTGGGAGGGGGTGTAACGTGGTATTAAGTAGATCCCTTTGGCCAGAACAATTCCCATTGACAGTTGAAGCTGTAATCCATCAGTAGCCAAAGTTTCTAGCAGCTATGGAGTGAATGTCTTCCCTGAAGAAGGTATTAGGCAGAACACTGCAGTATCCTCTGTAGAAAATATGTACATTAGAAAGTGATAAATCTTTCAGAGAGAAGTGAAGCAGGGCAAGAAGTCTCTTGTGGCTGAACGGATCAGGCTGTAGGACAACGGGGTTCAGTTGCAAAACGGTTTTATAACATATGCACCTTTTGAATGCCAGATATAAGTGTGTGTGTGTTTGTGTGTGTGTGTGTGTTTGTGTGTGTGTGTGTGTGTGTGTGTATATTTTTTCCCCAAGGAGAGACTAGCATAATCTTATGCAGCACAGGAAAGTTCCCAGTACACAGGTTAACTCCTACTCTATAATTTGTATCACAATGTTTATGATTAGTTAAGAGAAATGTGACCTAAGGAAACACGTAGGGCACAGCTTCTTAAATTAGACATGGAGTTTCTTTTTGCACTTTTCGTAACAGCATTTCTGAGAGAGGTTTGCATGTCTTGGTGCCTAACTCAATACTTGCCTTTTTTTTTCCCCATGAGTTTTCAGAAGAATCTCTCTGAAAAGGAAGTGTAGCATGAATTCAGTCAAAAACATACTTTTTTGGAATTAGGCTTGTTTTGAATTCTGAATCTCCAGTGTGATACTGAGCAGAAGCTTACATTTTAAGCTTCAATTGTTTTCTTTGTAAATAATGATGCTGCTCATCGCACAGGGTAGTTTTAATGATAAAACAAGTACGTAAAGTGCTTAGCCCAGTCCATCACACAAAATAATGAATAAACTATATATTTGAAGAGGTAGTAGTGATTCAAGTAGGAACAGCTCTAGCAATAGCACTAAGATTTCCCAATTCACTTGTAAATAAGCTTTCAGCAGACCCCACTGTTGCTGTTATATGGATGAATTTATCATAACAGGACTGAAATATACTGATGAACCATATGTATTTTTAAAGTTTTGCCTGATGCTAAAGTACACAGTACTACAAATTGTCGTATTTTTTTTCCACACTCATTTCTATGAGTTCAGTAGATTCTTAGTTATGGATGCTATTTGCAAATCAGTTAATGTAATTATTGAATATAGTTGTAATTGAAACTTGATGAGTCCTAACAAAATGTAACACAGGTTATATGAAGTTTAAAAAACAAATACCCATATGGAAGATATTAGGAAACAAATTTTAAATGTGAGCAGGACAGGTGATGCATGCATGTTACCATGACAACCTTGTAAGAAGACTTTATTTCAGTGCTTAGCACCACACCAAAGAAAATTTCCTTTCTAGGCTGACAATCCTGTGAATGAGGCACCCACAGAGCCTATCATTTGAATTTAAGGACTCAGGAAAAATTTTGATTTTGCCTTCTGTGGTGAAATTCCTACCTTATTACCTGAAGAAAAATAAAGTGGTTCTTATGAATGATTTATTTTGAACAAGTCTCTACCATCTAAATTAAATAATCTTTGGAAAATGAAGAGACTCTGGGCAGTAATCTGTTGAAGTAAAAGATAACCAACATAATGAGGTCTGTTTTCTATTGTCCATTAGGGGCAGAAGAACAAATGATCGACTGTAAAAGAAAACTTTACATTTCAGGCCACCTAAAATTTGTGTGAAGCCAAATGGAATGTATCTTATAGAGTTAATGAACTGTATGTGGTCAATGTAATGTAAATTTTTAACTGTAAAGTTAAATTGTATCCCCCTTCTGGGCCCTAGAAAAGTCATTCCCTAATTTTTAGTCATTTGGCTTTTTTCTGAACTTTTCAAGATATAGAGTGATTTACCGCTCTCTGAAGGTTACTTTAAAATTACTATGTAAGTTCCCTTTGGCCACAGGTCACATATTAATATTTTTATATAACATTCAGGATACAGTCGATGTTCAAAACATATCTGTATGATGTTTGAGGTTTGACATTTGGGACAACTGAAATATTTTCAGTATTGGACAAAGAGTTAAACAGAATGCTAAATAAGGAGTTATTATTGCAAACTATGTTTTTAATCTATATAATATTTATATTTGTACCCATCCCTGTCCTGATGATATCCTCTGCATAATACAGGTATATCATGTTCTGAAAATAAATTGTGGGCACAAGACTTTTATAATTAAAAGCTTTTAGGATAGGGAAGAGAAATATAATTATATCCTTAGGTTGAAATAATCAATAGTTGAGCTGTTATAAGTCTTTCACTAGACAACATCCTTATGGAGCTGGAAAGCTTATTCTTGGGAGTCATTTGGGAATTATATCCACAAAGCAGGAAAACCTGAGTTGAAAAATGACTTGTTTTGAATTCAGGTCAAGAATAGACTATTGATTTAGTGGCAAAAAGTCAACAAAGATACATTTTAGGAAGGAAAGAAGACATTTCATACCCATACAAATTTTTCTGATACATTTGTGTACCTGATGTCACACAAGTATATGACAATGGATCACAGCATCTGATGGACAGATGTCTGAACAAACCTCTGTGATCCCAATTCTCTAGCCACTCTCGGCACTAAATTGGTGCTATTCAGTTTCCCAGGTGTGATTACCTTTTCCTATATATTCCTGATGCTAAGCTTAAATTTTCAGATGTCAAGCTTTACATGTTAAATTCTAAAGGTGTGTGTGTGTGTGTGTGTGTGTGTGTGTGTGTGTGTGTGTGTGTGTTTTCTCTAAAAAAAATCCTGCTCATCCAGAATTTTAGTTTCCTAATCATATAATATATGAAAATGAAGAACTTACATCTAATTTGTCATGTGTTGTCCATGTACAATTTGCCATAAAATTCTGTTGATGTACAACCATCTTATCTTGGCAAATTTGCTTTTTTTACACTTTTTCCCATCAAAGGCACAGTATTACTAAGGATGATTTTAAAGTTCCAGATTATTTTCCAGTTTTGATTCCAATCAAACATTTAATTAAGTTCCTAAAAGGATAATATTGTTAAATGATATACTTTCAAACTTTATTAATAATACAAGCTTAAAATACTTCAAAGGCATGTTTTGTTGCAACAGTTTGAATAAATGCATTTACATCTATCGTGCATAAACTATCCTATGCTGTCTTTCATATTCTCTTTCTAGTGTATGTCTTTCATTCACTCTTCTGCAAGAAGATGCTGTGGAAGTGGAGAAAAGTAGGCTTGGGCAAAGAAATAAATGAAATTGCAATACAGGCCTGCTGAAACTGTAGCCAACAGAGAGCTCTTGGGTGAGAATTGCCCATGAGGGTCATCTTGCATCAGCCTGAAATAGGCTTTTAAAACTCTACATTGCTCAGTTGTAGGATATGGGGTGTCCCAGAAAGATAAGATTTTGGATGAGGGGACTCTGCTGGCCACACTACCTGCAACCGGCAGAAGGAACGGAGAGGCACATTCTCATGTCTACCACACTCTACCATTTTCATGGACTCTATTTCTATAAACACACGCAAAGATAAGTTTGTGTTTGGTGGGCCTTTTGTTATATGAGAATCTTAGAAGAGGGATGTTAACAGGACAAACTAGAGTTTGCATCCATTAAGTTGGCCTCAACTCAATGCTGCAATTGATATTTATTATCTCTTCCTCATACTATCCATTCTCAAGTCCTCTTCATCTCAGACATCATGTTTACTTGTCTCAAAGCTTTACCTAGTGGCATAATCCAGACACTCATCACCAATGATTTGAATCTTTGCTGCTTGCCCTCTGAAGTTGGGTTTGATAAGTTTGTGCACTTAAAGTCACAATGAGGCAAGGATACATCTCAGGTATCAAGAGAAACTTAAATAAGTGGCTTTTCTGGGTTCTACATGTTTTTTTTCTCCCCCTCACTGTTTAAAATCATCTCTACTTACCCTGATGAACAGAGACAATTATCCATGATATGATAATGACTCTTTTCTTCCTCTTTTTGACACTAGGAGTCAAAAGTACTAGGAAAAATCCTTAGTTTGTGATTCACTGAGACTCTTTCTATAACATTTAGCTAAAGTGTACCATTTTTTGGAATTGAATATTCAACCCTATAGATTCTAAAGTTGTAGATACAGAAAGTACAATGTCTCCTAGGGGATCATTGAAAACAATAATAAATGGAACCATTTCTACTTCTATCCCTTGTGCAATGGTTAATTTTATGTGTCAATTTGTCTGGGACACAGTGTCCAGATATGGTATCAAATATACTGGATTTTTCTATGAGAATGTTTTCATATAAGATTAACATCTAAGTTAAAGGACTTCGAGTAAAGCAGATTGTCCTCCATAGTGTGGGTGACTCTCATTCAGTCAGTTTAAGGCCTGAATAGTACAAACGACTGACCTACCCCTAGAAATAGGTAATTCAATCAGCAGACAGTCTTCAGACATGAACTGAAATGATGGCTTTACTCTGGGTATCCAGCCTACCAGCACACACACTGCAGTTTCGACTTTCTAGCTTCTATAATTGCATGAGGTATGAGCCAATTCCTTAAAATAGATCTCTTCTCTCTCTCTCTCCCGCCCCCCCCCCCACACATATGCTTCTTTTTCATCAATAATGATTAATTCTTCTATGAACCCTATTTTAAATATTTCTTCATGCATCTCTGTGAGTATTTCTCTAGGGTGTATACTGAAAAGTGAAACCGCAGGGCCATGGTTTATAAACAAATCAAAATAACAGACAAAAGTATTTGCATTACTTTATCCTATTTATGGGATGCAGACAAATGCTTTATATTACATATGTGACATATGAAAAATTAATGAATTAAGAAACTACCCTTAAAATTAAATAATGTTGAAGAAAGAAAATAATAGACATAAGAGCAGAATATAATAGAAAACAAATATAAAATATACATATCAATAATATCAGAAGTTAATTCATTGAAGAAAATAACAAAACAAATAAATGTAGATTTTTACAACTAAAAGAAAAAAAACACATTCACAAACAACAATTGCAAGTATAAAAACCCAGAATTTAAAACAAGTACAGTTGAATTTGCCAAAACTTTGTTCTAACAAATTTAGATTTTGTATTAACATTTTTAAAAAGGGTAAATTTTTTTAACTTTTTAAATTTGATAATATGTGTTTAGAGATTTCCTACAAGTAAACTTAGCTGTGGGTCTTTAGAAGCTACCCATTAAATTCAGAAAAAAAGACAAAACATCTAATATTCCAACTTTTATTCAACAATGTATTAGAAATCTTATATTGAATAATAAGATTGGGAAAGAGATATACAAATTAAGGGAAATAAAAGAAGAACAAAAATTGTTTCCACAGACTATGATTGTCTACATGCATGTTAAGCCCACAAGAATCTACAAATATGTTTAAGAATTAACAATGGTTTACAAAAGAAAAAAATTGATAATGGTACTTAATATTTCCAGAGAAAATATCGATATAACGTTTTATTTTCCCAATGATACTAGCAGAAAACAGAAAATAAAGTGTAATGAAAAGTAGTGTCTACAATAGTAATCTAATGAACAGGTTTCTATATGTAATCTAACCAATTAGGTGCAAGAGCTTTATTTTTATTGTTTTATTAAATTTCATTGAAATTATAAATACATGGAAACACATACCATGTGAGATTTAATAGCGAATAGAGGAAAATTCTCCTCAAATTTATCTACAGAGTCAATGAAGTTCCAATAATAACTCCATACAAATTAAAATTTTCCTCTAAAGCATATGAGGAGAAGCAAAAGTAAGACATGTTCAAGAAACACTTTAAAGGAAAAAGTAGACATGGACAATTACCCTCCCAGATATTTTCACTATGGATTAATAGTAGGAAGGCAATATTATTTAGTTGCATGTAGAGTCAAACTGACCAACAAAACAGAGCATAGGAATAGGGCCATATTCAGATAAAAATATAAGATTTCTCCCACTGAAGTTCTGTTTGAAAAAAAAAAAAGAACATATCAAAAAATTATACCTTTGTCCTTATTAAGAGAAGAGAAAACTGGAAATGCATCAGAATTTCAAACCTCACAAAATACTACTTCTAGATGAATTGTGTGCTAATATTTAGAATAAAATTTTAATACTTTAAATAGGGAATATAGGAGTACATATTTATTATTCTATGGGATATTAAGTATTTCTAAAAATACATAAAACATAAGGATAGATGAATAAAATGGGATACATTAAAATTAAGAATTTCTGTTCTTAAAACAACATACATGGAGGGACAAAATCACTCAAGATATGTAACATCTATAAAGAACAAACATAAACTTGGAGAAGAGATTTGTAATACTTGGGATTTAATAGAGAGTTGGTTTGGCTTGATAAGAAATATGAATAATAGAAAAATGGGAAAGTGATATAAAGAAGAACATTATTGAAAAATCATTGACACAAAATATGAAATTATCTTCAACATTAACATTTATCAGGAGAATGTTAAATGCAAATGAAGTTATGCAGCTACTAATTTTGTATAAATTAGGAAGTCAAGTAATACCAAGTGTTGTCTAGTGTTGAACAAAACATAAAATTGTGGGAATATAAATGAAAAAACAATTTGGTATTACCAGGTAAAGATGAATATGACACAGTACATCCTCTCCAAAAATTATCACCCTAGAGAAAATCTTTCACATATATCCAGGAAGCATTTATAAGTGTTTTAAGAGTTTGTTATAATAGATTAACCAAGTTAATATTTATAAAACATGTATGAAAATATATTTCACACAAAATAAACATATACATTATTTAAAACATAAATATAAGAATTTGGGAATTGTGAAATGATATTTTGTATTCCACTTATATAAACTCACAATGGAAATGAATGAACTGTAAGTGTACATATAAACATGGATAAATCTCAGAAAATATTTTTTGAGTAGATGCAATTTGAAGTAAATAGAAAGTATGAATCCTCTTACAAGATATTCATTAACAGAAAAGTGAATTAATATATTACTTGAGATTACATATGTGGGAAACTATAAAGTGAAGGATGAGAAAAACTCACATTGAATTCAGGACTATGGTTACTTCTAAGAGGAAAAAAGAGGAACTTCTTTTTTCTATGTTCTATCTGTACAAGTAGTAATTATGTTGTATCTAAAAGCTGATTAATATCAGTGGGAGTTCATGTGATTACTAATATTTGTAAAATTCTTCAAATATACAATCATTTTGAAATATATTTCAAAACAAAAGTGTATTTAAATATTAGAGAAGGACTGCTGATTTATGGTTCCATACTTAAGCAGTTTGGAAGCTGTCACTGTCCTGACAACAAGTAAAAAGCAATAACAGAACGAAAAATCAACAACTCTTCTGGGATCCATAAGAAAAAAACACAGGGCACACCTCAGCCCCCAAGACTAGAGAGACAGTCAGGCAAATTCAAGGAGTGGTGTCTTAATGGAGTAGAGACTCAGGAGCAGAAATCACCCTGGGAACCCGAGCCTGGATAGGAAAATCTGAGCTGTAATAGACAAAATCCTGGAGACTCAGTGTGGACACCCTGAGAGTTAAAAACTCTAAATAGGTCTAATCATAGGGGTGCCCCACAGTGTTGTGAGATTTCCTCCAGGAGCTCAGCATTGTTCGCACAGTAAATATCAGAGGAAAATCCCCTCAGGCTTCCTGCAGGGGGAGAAGGTAAGGAACCATTTTGAAACATGACAAGAGCACTCTATTCTTAACAAGGACTGATCTCAGGGGAAACCAGTTAAACACAGCCTAACTTGCTGGGCTTTTATCAGAGCCTAGCTGACCTAAGGAAGAAAAATACCCAACTCCAGCCCACTCTAGGCATTCTATCCTACCTGAAGAAGGAGAAAAAACAGAGAAAACTTTGTGAAGTTCATAGTTCGGAAGCATAGGCTCACTTAAAGAAGATATCTAACTATAAGACTATAGAACACTAACTCTCCCCCAACAGCTCACCACCGCATTATTAAAGGCCTGCATATAGTAATTCCTTATTGGAATTGTCACGGATCATCTGGCTTCCAAGAAAACAGTTACAAGGAATACCAAAAGGCAAAAAGCTCAATTTGAGGAGATAGAGCAAACATCAGAACCGGACATGGCAGTGATATTTAAATTATCAGACCAAGACTTTAAAGCAACTATGATTAATATGTTAAGTGCTCTAATGGATAAAGTAGACACTATGCAAAAAAGATGGAAAATAAAAGTAGAGAGATAAAAATTCTAAGAAATAAGCAAATGAAAAATGCTAGAGATAAAAACACTGTAAAAGACATTAAGAATGATTTTTATGGGCTTGCTGGTTGACTGGAAATGGATGAGCAAAGAATCTCTGAGCCAGAGGATGTACAAGTAGCATCCTTGAAAGGCAGAAAGTGGGGTGCCTAGGTGGCGCAGTCCGTTAAGCGTCCGACTTCAGCCAGGTCACGATCTCGCGGTCCGTGAGTTCGAGCCCCGCGTCAGGCTCTGGGCTGATGGCTCAGAGCCTGGAGCCTGTTTCTGATTCTGTGTCTCCCGATTCTGTGTCTCCCTCTCTCTCTGCCCCTCCCCCGTTCATGCTCTGTCTCTCTCTGTCCCAAAAATAAATAAACGTTGAAAAAAAAAAAAAAAGGCAGAAAGCAAAGACTACAAAGACTAGGGGTAAAACAAACAAACACAAACAAACAAAAACAGAATATCCAAGGACTGTGGGACATTTACAAAAAGTGTATTTCTTCTGGAATACCAGAAGAAATAATTTGCAGAAGAAACATCTGATGAATGACGTTAACCAAAATAAACAAGGCACTTAAAACGCAGCAATAAGAAAACAAATAACCCAATAAAAAGAGGTCAAAAACTTTAATAGGCACTGGGGCTCCTGGGTGGCTCAGTGAGTTGAACATCCAACTTCGGCTGAGATCATGATCTCATGATCTCAAAGTTTGTGAGTTTGAGCTCAGCATAGGGCTCTCTACAGTCATCACAGAGCCTGCTTCAGATCTTCTGTCTCCCTCCCTCTCTGCCCCTCCCCTGCTTGCACCCTTTCTATCTCAAAAATAAATAAACATTAAATTAAAAAAAACTTTAATAGATATTTCACTAAAGAAGATATACAGAAGATATACAGATAGCAAAAAAGCATATGGAAGCATGTTCCATGTCTTATGATATCAGGGAAATGCAAATGAAAACAGCTATGAGATATCACTATGCAGTTAGTAAAACGGCCAGAATCTGAACAGTGCTGTAAGTCAAATGCTGGCAAGGATGTGGTGCAATAGGAACTCTTGTTCATTGCTGGTGGGAATGCAAAATGGTACAGCCACTTCAGAAGACATTTTGGTGGTTTCTTACAAAAATAATTGATATACTATACTATATGACCCAGCAATCAATCATACTATACTGTATGATCCAGCAATCAATCAGTCTTCTTGCTATTTACCCAAAGGATTTGAAAACTCATGTCCATACAAAAACTGCACATGGATGTTTATAGCAACTTCATTCATAATTGCCAAAACTTGAAAGTGACCAAGGTGTTTTTTGGTAGGTGAACAGATAGACTGTGGTAGGTCCAAACAATAAATACTATTCAGCACTATAAAGAAATGAGCAACCAAGCCATGAAAAGACATGGGGAAACCTTAAGTGCATATTACTAAATGAAAGAAGTCAATCTGAGAAGACTACATATATACTGATGATTCTAACTATATGGCATTCTAGGAAAAGTAAACCTAGGGAGAGAGATCAGTGATTTCTTGGGGCAGGAGGAGGGTGGAAGAAGGAACAGTCAGAGGACAGAGGAGTTTTAAGGCAGTGAAAGTATCTCTAGGATATTATGGTGATATATATATATATTACTTTACATTTGTCCAAATCCGTAGAATGTACAACAGCAAGAGTGAACTTGTAATCTATGCAATGTGAGTGATTATGATGTGCCAATGTAGGTTCATCCTTGGCAAAAATCAAGGATATATTGATAATGGGAGAGGACAGCATGTGTGGGAACAGGGAGAATATAGGGAATCTCTGTACTTTTGTTGTAAATGTGAAACTGCTCTAAACAAATTAAGTAAAAAAAGTAGAAATGAAAAAATAATGCACAACTCAAAATTTGATAATTTTTGTAAAAATTTGTGATACACTTTTATCTGTTTTATTTATTCCAGTCAAGAATTATCATTCTTAAATTTTTATTGGTAATCTATCAAACTATTATTCCTTTAAAAATTGTTGTAGTGTCAAATAAGTTTGTTAATTTTTAGATAATGAAATGAAGTAAAGGTAAAGATATTTTAGGAGGCTTTAAAAAGCTTTACATAATACAATAAAAATGCATGCTCCATTCTTTCAACCCAATTTTTAAAAAATAACAACATGCTTTGATATTTTTAGGAACAGTAATTACTTTCAAAATAATGAATAAATGATATTTATAAGAAACTAACACTAGTTTTGAGGAAATTTGCCATTTGTTTCCTTTAGCTAAATCTGTAAGTTTCTAATATATTTTTAGCCAAATGCTGTAAGTTGGAAATTACAAATTTACAAGTTATGAAATTGTACATTTGACTTGGTTTCCTCCATGAGTGAAGGAGTACATGTTATTTAATAGGTTTCTATATTTTTACTGGTAATTATTTCAGTTATTATTACTAAATTAAAAGAATACCCTGAACTGATAAGAAATGGATTATTTTGTTAACTCAGTTTTACCAGAATATTCATACATTTTTGTATTATTAGAATACATTTTGTTAATAAATAAATGCTGAATTGGTAGGTCTTTATATACAAGTCCATCTGTATTTGCTTAAAAAAAGCAGTAAGAGGTTTTGTCATAATTATAAAATTAAATTGTAGTTGCACTGTACTCTGAAAAAAATCAGGCATTAACTTTTTGATTGTTTGCATCCTAAATTGGCGCTATGTTATGTTGCTTTGGCTTCTTTTATTAGGTATGATACTTTATAATAAATATATTGCTTTAATACAATGCTTTTGTTTGGTGGCTTTTATTGAAATTTTCCTGTAACATTGATTGTTTGGGATAATTAAAAAACATTTTTCAGATTGAAGGGCAACAGAACACATAATCCATATGTGCATCTAAAAGATGCTTAATGACTATCTTTAGAGGTTTAGTCAAATAAATAAATTAATATGTAAGTAGCCTAGGCTATCATTTGCAGACCAATAACTTCAATTGGGCTTCACAAAAATAGGAATACTTTACCACTAACTCTTAACCTATTGTTTATCAAAAACCTCATAGATACTATAAAATGTTCTGTAAAATTAAATAGTTTTATTTATTTATTTGTCTCCTGTAATGCACATCATCTTTTGTTCTATGAGCCTTCTGCAACATTAAATTGAAACGGTTTCATGGTGGTGGCCAGCTGGGTAGCAGTTTTACAGCTATTTCATTTCCCTGATTCAGTTCTCTGCCCTTGTCATCACCTCTGTCAGTTTGCCTCAAAACCCTGTTAACAATTTTGGTCTTGGACTTTTCCATTTTCAGCATTAACATTGGAATAGATTAATAAGTACAAAAGATTATTGTCTGTCTCCAGTCCTTCACAAGACTTATATTTTGTTTTCATCAAATAAGAATCTATATTCTTATAAATACTGAAAGCAAATGTCCTACAGAAGTTTCCTGCTTTCAGATGCAAGTAACTTAGCAGTCAAGTTTGTCCATCTCAGAAGTTCAGGCTGGCAGTCCGGTGTTCTTCTTATTTATATCTGAGTCCAGGAGATGCTAGTTGTAGTAAGATAAAACACCAGCTTAGCCTATTTCTTCATGTTATATAGCAATTGTCTTGAAACCTAAAGAATAGAAACAATAAATATTTATGCTCACCCACTTGTATTATTTGTAATAGTCATTTAGAGATCCCTTTTGCCATATACAATGGAATCACATACTTTTCCTTGGTAAGCAAGGGACTTTCTGAGTCTCTGTGTATGATTGATTTGTCCAACATGCCCTATATTCCCAAGTTTCGTTTTCATGGTACTTGTTAGCTCAAGATCCAAAAGTACGTTGCAGGCAGGGTAGTCCATGAAAGGAAAACATATTCATCAATATTGCATGTACTATCCAAACAGGATTTGATGCCTGAGGTCAGCAGAAGTGTGCTTCATGTCTCTTGTTGCTAATAATAGTTTCTCATCTTCTTAGATATTCTGTGCCATCTTTTCTATAGCTGTTTTCTTTCTGTGTCTTGGATAACATTTTGAAATTGAGTGAATTCACAACTACTATTTCCTTTTTTATTCCTCAAGTCATCATATTATATATATATGAGTTTCTCCATCTCAGAAACTAAGCATTTCCACTGTTTCTCAGAAAAAATACCTGTCAGTTCTCATTCTATTTCTGCTTTTAAGTGTCCATATAGTCCTGTTTTAAGGGAATAATGGCATGATATTTGTTATGTTTATATTCATAGTATTTAATGTAGACCGTTAACTTCTCTGATACAAAAATTGTTATTTATATATTAAAAAAAGGCTGTGGCAAGTTCAAATTGATAAGAAATAATGGATTATTCTTATACTTTCAATATCATCTGTGTCCAAATTTAAGCCAAAGACAATCATTTCTTTTTTGCTTCCTTTTTTTCAGAAACATATATTGTTGTCTTCTCTTCTAATAGAACTTACCATCTATATAGTTATTTCTTTTCAAGGTTTTTACATTTTCTATGATATTATCCCTCTATAATGGCTATCATTTAATATGCACTCAATAAATTTTTGCTAAGCCTAATTTAACAAGTTAAATTAGATCTTGATAGGTATAACTAAACATTTTTCCATTTTTTTCTTTCTTTCTCAAAAGAAATCTGCTATTTCACATAGAAAAAAGGCAAATTTTCACTGTTCTTCCTTTTCCCACGAGTAACTTCTGGCATTCAAGTCTTCCCATCCTTGCTTAGTACTAAGAAAAGTAAGTGGGATAAAATATTTCACAGAGGCAGTCAGCTGTATTTTCTTGAACACTAAGATTAAAAAAAAAAAACGGGCTATATTCAGTCTTGGAAACAACTAGGCTTATTTCTGTTTCAGAAATTGTGCAGTAACTTTTGCCTTCAAAAGTTAGGGATAAAAACCTGACTTCCTATTAATGGGGTATGAGTCTCAATGTTATGGCCTTGGAGAAATTTGATAGCTTGCTTAAAAAAGGTATGTAAAAAAATCCTTTCATTTTTATCCACTGCACAAGGTTTAATTTTACTTACTATATTATTTATAATTTTTATAAATATAAATTTATATTTATAATTTATATTTATAATATTTATTTATATTATTTTACATTTATGTTTTCTCCCAAGAAAGTCAGTCTCTAAGAACAGAGACTCTGTTAATGTGTTTCAGGGCTACAGTAGTGCTTGCTCCAATAAGGCACCCAAAAATGTTTATTTATAGAATGAATGAGTGAGGCCCGTATTTTCATACATAAAATGAACATAAAACACTATATTATAAGCACTTCATGAATACTGGATGCAAATGATACTTATGTGATAAATATAGATAGTATCTGTGTACATACATGCAATTTATAATGTGTATAGATATGTACACTTATATACACACACATATACATATATACACCCAGAGGTTATCTTTCTACCAGTCTATCATAGTTCCACTGGCCTATTTTAGAAGAATTGTTTTATTTCAAAAAATATCTTCTTTTTCCAAGATGTGAAAATTACTTATTGTGGGACCAGCTTGGTATGTCACTTTCTGAGTCTTGATAGATTCATCTCCAAATAGTATCTACTTTCTAGTTTGTTATGAGGCTTATAGAAGATAATGTATATAAAGTGTTTCGCCTGTAAAAGGTGATAAAAACAAGTTCAAGCCACAGTTGACTACAATTTTTGCAAGCAAACAATTACTACACAGTAAGAAAGAGTTGCACGACACAAACTTTGCATTAAATTATTTCTTCAGACAAGCTACTGAAGAGTATGCTTATTTTTTTGTTCAAACATGCATTGGAGGTTTAATACTTTACATATCCAGAACCAGACATTAAAACAAATCTTGAATCAGGTTCTCAAAATTAAAAATTCCAGATTAACTGCCAATGAGTAAGATTCATGGCCAAGTTTAGCTTTAGAATTTTCTCTGGTTTAATAAATATAGAAACTATTAAGAGTGAAAAATACTTTAGGTCTAGTTCTCAGAAATATTTATTTGCTCTGAATCAGACAGTCTTTTAAGAATATTGAGAGTAGGAAACATCTAATTTACATAAAGTAGCAGTTTGGGTTGTATTATAAATTAGCATAGTTTCCATTGCTAAGAAGTAGTCGTTTCCCTACATGGATTTGTTAAAAAGACTAAAAAGAGTAGGTTTATTTTTTATATGACTGTCTGATGATTATAATCTATTTGCCCTGTAATAACTTCAATCACATTTTCACATTTCAGATACTATAATCTATCTACTTATGATATCTACCTATCACCTATCTATCTATGGATCATCTAACTTCTATGCACTAGAAGAAATATAGTGTATTTTATAAGAATACGGATTGCAGCCAGATTTAAAAGCTATATAATCATTGGCAAGTTACTTCATGTTTTCTGATTTTACTTCCTTCATCTGTAAAGTGGGGATAATAATGGTAACGACCTGAGTGGATCATGGTGAGGTTTAAATAAGCTACTATATGTACACAGCTTAGAAAAATATCTGATCAGAGTAAGTGCTATATGTGTTGGCTATTATTATTTAGAAATAAAATCCGAACAACAGTTTCGATTATAGTAAGTGTGGTACATACATCACTAAAAAGATGATGTAACTTGGTTTTATACTATTAAATTTATACTGAATGGGTCATTGACTTGAGTAGTGGTTTTAAAAATACAGTGTGCCAAATAAGCACCAGAGGTATTGATTAAAATCCTGATTTCCATACTTGTCTTTAGAAAGGCTGAGTGATAGAGGCACCTAGCTGGCTCAGTCAGTTAAGCTTTGGACTTCGCTCACGTCATGACCTCGCAGTTTATGGTTTCAAGCCCTGTGTCGGGCTGTGTGCTGATAGCTCAGAGCCTGGAGCCTGCTTTGGATTCTGTTTCTCCCTCTCTCTGTTCTTCCCCTGCTTGCACTGTGTCTCTTCTCTCTCTCTCTCTCTCTCTCAAAAATAAATAAAATATTAAAAAAAAAGAAAGCCTAAGTGATAGTCTGTGTAATTCAAGTCTTGTATAGTTTAAGCAAGACCAACAGATGATTCCCATGCGCAATGCATGAAACAAACATAGGGAATAATTGACAGCGACAAAATGATTGGCTCCTACAAACAGCACGATTTTGGGTATCCCCAAATCTCCTCAAGGATATAGTTACCATAACACCTGTAACTGAAGTGGGTTTGTCATACCGGTTGTTTGGAGATTTTTTTTTTTTTTTTTTTTTTTTAAATTTTTTTTTTCAACGTTTATTTATTTTTGGGACAGAGAGAGACAGAGCATGAACGGGGGAGGGGCAGAGTGAGAGGGAGACACAGAATCGGAAACAGGCTCCAGGCTCTGAGCCATCAGCCCAGAGCCCGACGCGGGGCTCGAACTCACGGACCGCGAGATCGTGACCTGGCTGAAGTCGGACGCTTAACCGACTGCGCCACCCAGGCGCCCCTGGAGATTTTTTTTTAACAGTTCTATGGATTCACAAGGAGAGAAAGATAATTTTGATGGCATTGGAAAAGACTTCTAATCTGGAGATGAAACTTGAAGAACAAATGAGATTTCAATTAGTATATTAACTAGTGAAGGAGGATAAAAGTGAGACTATAGAGAAGATGGAAAGAAAAGGCTACATTGTGAACATGACGACATAAGTATGCAGTTGAACAACACAGGTTTGAACTGCACAGGTCCACTTATATGCAGATTTTTTTTCAATAGATACAGTACAGCAATGTAAATATATCTTCTATTCCTTATAATCTTCAATAAAATTTACTTTTCTCTAGCTTACTTTATTGTGAGAATACAGTATGTAAACACATAACATAAAATATGTGTTTATCTCCTGTTATGTTACCATTAAGGTTTCCAATCAGCAGTTAGCTATTAGTATTTACTTTTTTGGAAAGTCACAAGTTATATGCAGATTTTTGTTTGGGTGAGGGGCAGTACCTTTAATCCCAGTGTTGTTCAAGGGTCAGCTGTGTATATATTCACACACATCACTATGTATATATACATTATATGCATATACAATCAATACAACAAATGTATTAATTTTTTCTGTATATTATGATATTTAGACATGTTCAAAAAAAAAAAAAAAAAAAAAAAACCTTTTCGGTTGAGGAGAGACTATCCCTCCTAAGTCAGCCAATTCTTAGAGAAAGCAAAAGACCGAGCCAGGAACATGCCTTTGGCTAACTAATTCAGAGTCATGGCTAAATATAGACCTCAGGAGACAATATTTCTCTGACTTAATCATCTCAGGGTCACATGCCAGACAACTAGAGACCACTCTTACAGCCCAAAGCCCATCAAAATTATTCAAACTAGCCACTAGTTTGAATAGACTGTTTATCCTGCCTTCCCTTTCCCGAGGAAAACCAACAGATGTTTCTGGCCCAGCTTCTCCCTTTCTTCCTGCTTCTGCTTCATGACCACAGTGTGTTGTTCCTCCTGTGGTCCCGCATGAGGAGCTCTGCCTCTCATTTTTAGGGGCACTGTAACATTAAGCTTTTTCTTTCAATGGACTTGACCTCTCCATGTTAGTCACTTTTAAAGCTTAAGACCCAAGCACAAAACACATGGGTACATTATACATATTCACAAAGAAGTGGAATAATAAAATCTGAGTTTAAGATGATGGGATGCATTGGACGACTTAGAAGCTTTAAATTATGAAACTATTTAGGAAGCAATTAATATTTTACAGAAGCAAAAATTGAGAAATTAAAATCAAGGTAAAATCTGTTGAAAATGAAATACAAATTGTGTGTTTATCAATGGTTTATCTTATTAGTAAGGCTTCCAGTCAAAAGTAAGCTATTAGTAGTTACATTTGGGGGAAGTAAAAGTTATACGTGGATGTTTTATTGCACGAGGGGGGTCAGTGTCAACATGTCAACAAAAAGTGGAGGATAAAAGAAAGGAAGAAATTAAAGATAATCTATACCCTTAGATTCTCTGAGCTCCTAATCCATATATTCTAGAAATAATAACCTAGTTTGTTCTTTAGGTGTAGTGACTGGAAAGAAGGTCAAAGGAGATTTCGGAGCTGATAATTTATTTCTTTATGTGAGTGCTGGTTATAAGAGTGTGCTCAATTTGTAAAATTATGTAAGATATTACATCTAATGTTATACACTTGACTACTCATCTATTACATTTTAAAATAAGAAATAAGTATCTTAATAAAAATGACTTGTTTTAAAACTCTAGAATGCAATGTATTCATCAAAATGATTATTACTGACCTTTACAACAAAGACACTTTAAGAAGACATCTAATTATTTTTAAAATTCTGCTGCTTACTGGGTGTTATATACAAGTGATGAATCCCTAAATTCTACTCCTGAAACCAATATTACACTATATGTTAACTAACTGTAATTTAAATAAAAACTTGAAACCACAAAAAAAGAGAGTGAGAGAGAGAGAGAGAGAGAACTGATATGACAGCTCTGTGGTGTCAGAGACACCCAAGCTCCTTTTGTCTCTTTATTTGGCCATAATCAAGTGGTAGTTTCTGCCTCTGAGTCCATATGGTTCTTCCAACATCTGCCATCTTAGCCTCAGTCAAAGGAAAAGTGGAAAGAGGTTGAGTAGTTTTTATTCATTTGTTTTTCTGGCTGCATATTTTGGTGTAATAAACCAAAAAACATAGTGACATAAAACAATGACAAAAAAGAAATACATAAAATAAATAAAATTCCGCTGCCTGTCAAATCATCTTTTAGCTTCTTCCTTTAAACTACTTTCACAGTTTAGTATACTTTTTAAAGTAATTTTTGTTGCTATATAATTGTAACAAAATGCATTAGGGGGAGGTCAGTGTTAACATGTCAACAAAAAGTTGTATGTTTGATAAGATTTTTTGATAAGGATTTTTTATTCAAATGCAATTTATTTAAAAATTTTTTTTAATTTAAATTCAACTTAGTTAACATACAGTGTACTATTGGTTTCAGGAGTAGAACCCAGTGGCTCATCACTTACGTGTAACACTCTGCTTATCCCAACAAGTGCCCTCCTTAATGCTAACCATTCATTTAGCCCATCCTCCCACCCAACACCTCTCCAGCAACCCTCAGTCTGTTCTCTGTAGTCTCTTATGGCTTGCCTCCCTCTGTTTTTATCTTATTTTTCCTTTCCATACTCTATCTTCATCTGTTTTGTTTCTTAAATTCAGCATCTGAGAGAAATTGTATATTTGTCTTTCTCTGACTATTTCACTTAGCATAATACACCCTCGTTCCATCCATGTTGTTGCAAATGGCAAGATTTCATTCTTTTTGATAGCTTAGCAGCATTTCATTGTGTGTGTGTGTGTGTGTGTGTGTGTGTGTGTGTCCATCCACTTATTAGTGGATTGGACATTTGGGCTCTATCCATAATTTGGCTATTGTTAATAGCGCTGCTATAAATATTGGAGTGCATGTGCCCCTTTAAATCAGCATACATCTTTGCCAACATCTCTTATTTCCCGAGTTGTTCATTTTAGCCATTCTGAGAAGTATAAGGTTGTATCTCATTGTGGTTTTGATTTGTATTTCCCTGATGATGAGTGATGTTGAGCATCTTTTTATGTGTCTGTTAGCTATCTGGATGTCTTCTTTGGAAAATTGTCTATTCATATCTTCTTTCCATTTCTTCACTGGATTATTTGTTTTTTGCGTGTTGAGTTTGCTAAGTTGTTTATAGATTTTGGATATTAATGCTTTATCTGATATGTCATTTGCAAATATCTTCTCCCATCCTGTCAGTTACCTTTTAGTTTTGCTGATAGTTTCCTTTGCTGTGCAGCAGATTTTTATCTTGATGAGGTCCCGGTAGTTCATTGTTGCTTTTATTTCCTTTGCCTCCACGACATGTTTATTAAGAAGTTGCTGTGGCTGAGGTCAAAGAGGTTCCTGCCTGTTTTCTCCTGTAGCATTTTTATGGTTCCTTTTTCACATTTAGGTGTTTCATCCATTTTGAATTTATTTTTGTGTATGGTGTAACAAAGTGGTCCAGGTTCATTCTGCATCTCACTATCCAGTTTTCCCATCAGATACTTTTTCCTGTTTTGTCAAAGATTACTTGGCCATACATTTGTGGTTCCATTTCTGGGTTGTCTACTCTGTTCCATTGATCTATGTGTCTGTTTTTGTGTCAGTATCATACTGCCTTGATGATTATAGCTTTGTAATACAGCTTGATTTGTGATGACTCCAGCTTTGGTTTTCTTTGCAACATTACTTTGTCTATTAGGGGTCTTTTCTGGTTACATACAACTTTTAGGATTGTTTGGGTTGTATAGACATTTTATCAATATTTGTTCTTCCAATCCATGAGCATGGAATGTTTTCCATATCTCTGTGTCTTCTTCAATATTTTCATAAGCTTTCCACAGTTGTCAGGATATAGATCTTTTACCTCTTTGGTTAGGTTTATTTCTAGGCATCTTAAGGTTTCTGGTGCAAATGAATATGGGTTTAATCCTTGATTTCTCTTTCTGCTGCTTTATTATTGGTGCATAGAAATTTAAGTAATCTCTGTACATTAATTTCATATCCATACTTTTGGTGGAATCTTTCGGGGTTTCCATGTAGAGTATCATGTCATCTGAAAAGTGTGAAAGTTTGACTTCCTCTTTGCCAATTTGTATGCTTCTTATTTCTTTTTGTTGTCTGATTGCTAATGTTTGAACCTCCAGTACTATGTTGAACAACAGTGGTGAGAGTGGACATCCCTGTTGTGTTCCTATCCTTAGGGGAAAAGTTCTCAGTTTTTCCCCATTGAGGATGATATTCGCTGTGGGCTTTTCATATATGGCCTTTATGATGTTAAGGTATGTTCCTTCTATCCCTACTTTCTTGAGGGTTTTTATGAAGAAAGAATGCTGTATTTTGTCAAATATTTTTCCTTGTCTATTGAAAGGATCATACGGTTCTTATCCTTTCTTTTATTAATGTGGTGTATTATGTTGATTGGCTTGTGAATACTGAAGCAGCCCTGCAGCCCTGGAATAAATCCCACTTGGTCACGGTGAATAATTCTGTTAATGTACTGTTGAATTCAATTTGTTGGTATCTTGGTGAGAATTTTTGTATCAAGTTTCATCAGAGATATTGACCTGTTATTCTTCTTTTTTTGTGGGGTCTTTGTCTAGCTTTGGAATTAAGGTAATTCTGGCTTCATAGAATGAGTTTGGAAACTTTCCTCCCATTTCTAGTTTTTGGAATATTCTGAGAAGAATAGGTATTAAGTCTTCTTTAAATGTCTGGTAGAATTCCCCATGGAAGTCATCTGACCCAGGACTCTTGTTTGTTGGTAAATTTTGATAAGTTTTATACAACGTCCAACCCAATCAAAACATAGAAAATTTCCACTTATCTTGAATTTTCCCCATGTCAGTTTTTCAGTCACACCACACCCACCACATTGTTATATCTATTTCTGTAGCTTAGTTTTGGCTTTATTTAGAACTTCATGAAATGGTATCAACCATGAGCTATTTAATATATTCATCCTGTATACAGATTTTGTATGCATTCCTTATGTATGAAATGTATGAATAGGAGTATGTGCATGTACATGTGTATATATAATAATGATACAATGTTAACAAAATATATATAATAGAATGAAGTGTCTTCCAATGTTTTAGAGCACTACAATTTGTTACACTACTAACATATTGGTAGACATCTGAGTTCTTCCTAGTTTTTAGCTATTGTTAATAAAACTAATAACATTCCTGTAAACATTTTGACTGGATGTATATTTTTATCCCTTTGCGGATTTCACAGAAATGACATTTCTGGGTCATTATTGCCTTTTTATATACTACAGAATTCATTTATGTATTGGATTTGTTGTTTTATTTCACTCTAGTAAAATATAAGCTGCATGAAAACAGGAATATGTTTTATTTTTCCCTCAATATATCCCATGTGAGAGAAAAGTGCTAACACTTGGTACTTGTCTAGTTGTCTATTGAATTTATAAGAAATGACCAAACTAGTTCCCTAAGTGGTTATGTATTATACACTCCCATCAACAATGCATGAGATCCAGTTGACCTATCTTCACTAAAACTGGTAATATCAGTCCTTTTAATTTTATCAATCATTATGAGTGTGAAGTAGTTTATCATTATGATTTGAATTAACATTTCCCTCAGGACTAAGAATCTTAATCATCTTTTCATGCACGTATTAGCCATTTTTATGCGTGACTGTGTTAAATATCTGCCTATTTTCATTGTTTTGTTGTCTTTTTGTTAATTAAATTTTATATGTTTTGGGTGCAATGACACAGCAGTTTGACTATTTTCTTTAATGGTAAATTACATATTATATCAATATATTGGAGATCTTGAAACATCCCCAAAATTAATGGCTATGCATGTAAAAAAAAAAGTAGATAGCCACAACTGAAAACACTAACAAAATATAAAAAGAGGGCTATAAAATAAACTTATTCTTGTGTGAGATTTAAAAAAAAATCTTTATTAAATATAAAACTTTATTTATTTGTTTTATTTATTTATTTTTTTGAGAGAGAGTGAAAGAAAGGGCACAAGTGAGTGAGGGGCAGAGAAAGGAAGAGATAGAATCCGAGGGCAGAGAGAGAAAGAGAGAGAGACGGAGAGAAGCAGGGCTCATGTTCACCTGAAGCAGGGCACAAGCTCACCTGAAGCAGGTTACTGGCTCACCCAGTGTGGGACTTCAACTCACAGACTGTGAGATCATGTCCTGAGCCAAAGTCAGATGCTTAAAAACTGAGGGGCGCCTGGGTAGCGCAGTCGGTTAAGCGTCCGACTTCAGCCAGGTCACGATCTCGCGGTCCGTGAGTTCGAGCCCCGTGTCAGGCTCTGGGCTGATGGCTCAGAGCCTGGAGCCTGTTTCCGATTCTGTGTCTCCCTCTCTCTCTGCCCCTCCCCCGGTCATGCTCTGTCTCTCTCTGTCCCAAAAATAAATAAACGTTGAAAAAAAAAATTTAAAAACAAAAACAAAAACAAAAAAAATGAGCCATCAGGCACCCAAATATAGTAGCTTTAGAAGTTACTTTTGGTGGTGGACCTTGGTGGCTCAGTTAGTTAATCATCCGACTTCAACTCAGGTCTTGATCTCATGGTTTGTGAGTTTGAGCCCCGTGTCAGGCTCTGCGCTGACAGCTCAGAGTCTGGAGCCTGTTTCGAATTCTGTGTCTCCCTCTCTCTCTCTCTGCTCCTCCCCCACTTATTCTCTCTCTCTCTCTCTCTCTCTCTCTCAAAAATACAATAAACATTAAAGAATTTTAAAAAGTTATTTTTGATGACATGTTCAGTAGTTTCTGGTTAGAACACACTATAATATTTGGATGGCACAATACTCTTTCAGATGTGAGGTCCTAGTCTGGTAGAAAAGTAAGTTGAATTTTGTTATATTGTGTGGGTTTTGGTTTTTTTTTTAACCTTCTTAGGATTATTTATATATTTTAATGGGCTATTTTTTTACAGCAATTTTAGGTTCACCGCAAAATTGAGAGAAGGACAGTTCTCTCATGTATCTTCTGCCTCACGCATGCATAGCCTCCCCATCATCAATATTTTCCACCAGAGGGGTATATTTGTTATAATTGGCGGACCTTCATTGACACATAATTATCAGCCAAAGATTACAGTTTACAATAGAGTTCAATCTTGGTGTTGTGCCTTCTATAGGTTTTGACAAATGTAATGATGTACGTTCACCATGTAGTATCATACAGAATAGTTTCACTGCCCTAAAAATCCCCGGTATTCCCCATATTTGTCTCTCCCTCTTCCCAATCCCTGGAAGCCACTGATCTTTTTATTGTCTCCATAGTTTTGTCTTTTTAATATGACACATAGTTGGAATCATGCAGTATGCAGCCATTTTAGATTCGCTTCTTTCACTTAGTAATATGCATTTAAGGTTTCCCCTCTTCTGTTTTTGTTATTCTTATTATTGTTTTGCTTTGCTTTGTGGCTTGATAGCTCATTTTTTTTTAGCACAGTAATATTCTATTGTCTGGATTTACCACAGTTTATTTATCCATTCACCTACTGAAGGATATCTTGGTTCCTTCCAAGTTTTGCCAATTATGAATAATGCTGCTATAAACACCCATGTTTATATCTGTGCCTATCCATATGCAAGTTTTTGTGTGGACATAAGTTTCCAACTCATTTTCGTAAATACCAAGGCGTACAATTGCTGGATCATATGGCAAGAGTATGTTTAGTTTTCCAAGAAACCGCCAAACTGTCTTCCAATGTGGTTGTGCAATTTTGCAGTCCCACTATCAATGAATGAGAGTTTCTGTTGTTCCAAATCCTTGAAAGAATTTGGTGTCATCAGTGTCCCAGATTTTGGCTATTTTAATAGATGTGTAGCCATGTTTCATGTTGTTTTAACTTGCAATTCCCTAATGACATATGCATCCTTAATGACAGAAGCATTTTTTCTTATGCTTACTTGACATGTGTGTATCTTCCTTGCTGAAGTGTCGATTCAGATCTCTTATGTATTCTTAATCAGATTGTTTATTATCTTTTTGTTGAGTTTTATAATATGTATTATTCCCTTTTTGCTTCATACTTGTCAATAAGATGTAATGCTTCAATGGCTTTCAAGCTAAAAAGCAGAGGGTATAAATGTGATCAATATGTCTAATAGATCAGTGACTCCTCAATCTGGCTGATCATTGAATTCTTTGGAGTTCTTTAAATGATGAAACATTTTGGTTTTTCACTGGGGATTCTATTTCTACATTTGGTTGAAAGTCAAAAAACAAAAGAAGAAACTCCAGTCATTTTATGACTCTCTAATTGGGACAATCACTAGGATAAACTGACCCTAGGGTGTTAGATATTCAACTGAGGAACTAAAACTTATTGGGCTCCTATCAAGTACCAGTCACTGTGCTAACTACTAGGAACACATACAAGTTTCCATTCAGTGATATCATAAGGTGAAACTAGAAAGTAAACAAATAATCAGATGAGTAAAAGAGAGATGTAGCATTTTATATAATTACCATAAACACTGGAACCAAGGAAAAATGAAGAAGTGGACATTCAGATTGGAAAGATGAGCAACAGTTTAGAGAATATTATCACTGAGTTGTGTCTTTAAGGACAAATGAGGAAGAACGATAAGTATATTCAGATATATTTGCAAAGACAAAAAAAGATAAGAAAGTGATTTATGTTAGGAACAGCAAAATTTCCCTATGACCTCATTGTTGGGTTTAAGTGGGGAGTGGTAATAAATCCTACACAGATATACACAGTAATAAGTCCTACACAGATAATACCCATATAAAAGTAGATATAGGCACACTTTTCCACACCTATGTTGTTTTTCTTCCCTTTTTCCTTTTGACTGCTTTTTTTCCTTGACTATATATATATATATATATATATATATATACATACATATCAAATATTGATATATAAATACTGATATATATATATCAAATATTAACTGCATGAAAGCAGGAAATTGTTGTGTTTCTTTTTCTCATTGTATCCCATGGGACTGGAAAAATGTTTAACATTTGTTACATGATGAGTATTTATCTGTGAAATAAGTGAAAGAACAGATGTCCCTATATGGAAATTCAGTGATATTATAGAAAGAATTTCAGGCCAGAATTATATTTATAGAGCCAGAACACTCTTGAACCAGTCCCTTAAATTTTATCAGTCAATTTTCTCATAGGTAATTAGAAATAGGAATGCAGCCCATATAGCATCATAAACAGATGAACTGTTATGATATATGGGAAAGAGTTCTATAAACTACATATTGTACAAAATAAGGATTTTTATTTTTGTTAGTGGTTTGAATGGCAGCATGGTGTGGAAAGAACACCAGGTTCAGAGTAAAAAAAAAGAATGAAATATTATTGATATAATTTACTTTTTATTTTTTATATTCTCTGCACAATCGAATCATTTGAATGTCCTTGAATATATAAATTGGTTTCAGACTGCATTATTGAACACTTGTCCTACCTGTCATGATGGGATATTATACGGACCATGAGTGATAGTTTATGTAAAACTATGGGTTAAGGTGCTTTCGAAGCATACATATTTTGTTGCTATTGTCTCTTTGTTTTTACTTCCATCTTGCATTGGAAGTATTCTCCTGAGACTAAATCAGACCCTGGACCCCTTTTCTACTGCTGCAACTCAGAGTTCAGTGTCATCATAAGAACACCTCGTGCATATGTCCTTTATTTTGGAAGTTGTCACGTTACATGCACAGCATATTGTAATTGATTCAGGTGTGACCAGTAGCAGCAGTGAGGAAGATGGCCCATATGTCCAATTCCTTTATAGCCAATGCTATCCTATTGCTGTGTGTTCAGTGAAAGGAGATCACGTGCTTTTAATGAAATAAGGCAGAAAATGTCAACAATCAGGGAAACATGACTTTTCCTAGTGATCTTATTTGCCTGTATTTTGATGAAAAAGCTGGAATGGATTCTACAGGTTAGAACCAGTATGTTATTAATTTCACAGAAAATGTTTTTAAAACTGCTATGGTGGAACAACAACAACAACAACAATAACAACAAGGTACCAAGCCGTAAAATGTATATTTACTGGGCAATAATCATTTTGAGGGCTGTTTCAGAGATATTTCCAAAGGAATGAATTGCCTACCTGGAGTGCAATTATATTATGCGAGAGACGGCCCAGCTTGCTTATGTCTAGTTAGCAACAGCTTGTATTTAGCTAAGGTATGTCTATTTATGCCAATAATTTTGTTGTGAAATAGTTTTAGTGATTTGGTACTTACCTGGATGCGTTAAAAATGTCTCTCCACGAACGAAACCATGAAAACAAGCTGTAATAAATAGGTATTAACAGGAAAATAAGGGAAAGGAGAAGATTGTGGTAATAGCTCAATGCTATTATGAAAAACTGGCTGTGTCTGAGCAAAGGAGAAATTTTTTCATGGAGAAATCAAAGCTCCCTGGATGGTATGAAAAGTTAAACTTCAAATTCTGCTCTACAGATGAAAATATATCCATTTCCTAAGGTATATAATGATTATGAACTTAAAGTGGATATGGAACACATTGACTAGCTATTAATTTCAGACTGGGATGTCACAACAAATTTAAAAACAAAGACCTTAGAATAAGAGTATAGCAAACACTTAAATCACATCTATATATGTATATCTTAAATATTCTATAATGTGAATTAAGATAAGCTTATATTAATATATCCAATTAATTGTTAAAAATTCCAAAACACATGAAAACTAAAAATGTTGAAAATATTTTGTTTTGTCCTCACTTTCCCTTTTTCCTAGAACGAGAGTTTTTTCAGGGTGTTTACTAGTGTGCTAAATTATGTCCTTCTGACTTGAATAAATTAATGATTTTCTTTTTAGAAGCAAACTATTCTCCATAGAATTTAGGACTTATTTTATACTTGTACATTCTTTCAAATATATACTTAATATTAAACGTTCTGGGTTTCACTCCTGCTGTATTTGTAGCACATTTGACAGACTGAATTATATAGGGATGATGGTGCATTAGGTGGTGTATTATAATGCAGCTTCCTTTCATATTAAAACTTTCCAAAAGAAAGTTAATATGATTCTTTCTTTATAGTACAGATAAAGAAGGGAAGGTTTCTTAGCTGCTCGCCATATTTCTGTTTCATCTAAATCTTAGTCATATAATTGTTTTCCTTTCTTTAAAAATGATTTGTAATTACAAAAAGTATCCCAACTCTTCAGATTGTTCTGGGACTGTGGCAAATTATATTCATTGTTCCATCAGTCCAACATTTTGAAAGGAAAGGGTGAAATGGTGTTAGCAGATTTTGGCAAATGTATTATTCAGGAAAGGTTACTGAACTGCTTCTAGCTGAGCCAGAATACCCAGTCTTGTTTTATCTTGTAAAAACAAAAGCATACATGAAGATTTCCCCATTGTACTCAACAAGCTTTCTGAACCCACACAGAATGTAGCACTTGCTCAGAACCATTCCTAATGATTTCCTCCACAGCCAGACCGGAAACCTAAAGCTCTTTAATATTCTGGCCTCATTATTCTCATTTTCTATAATTTAACAACTCCTCATATTATTCTTAATGGAAAAGTCATGCAATATTGAGCAGTAACTGCTGTTAATTTCCTGCTGTATATCATTTGCATTTTTTGTTGCTGGTGGAGAGTAATTAACATGCTCTAATTATCATACTGATTGTCTTTTTTAGCTTATGTGAATACAGTCATCTCAACCCTCGTTGATCTTACAATAGTATATTTTATTGTTTCCAATAATAGTATCCTGGGACATACAAGACTGAAATTTTTACAGAAAAATTGTGTGATTCTGCAGTAGCAGGTTTTCTAAATGGTTCAATTTAAAACAGAGTAATGTAAGTTTTTATAGTTCCTATCAAAAAACATGGAGTCTTATTTCTGTGGCAGGACAATGCTATCCTTTTTTGTGAAGTGAATTACAGTTATATTACACTATTATCACATGAGAAAATGTTTCTCATATTCCATTCAGATTGTATCTTTTATTTCTTCATATTTCAAAGGTTTATGTTAAAAATTTGCTATGAATATACTTGTAAGTAATAATAAAAGTTACCTTGCAAGAATTTTTAGTACATTAGAGTCTTTCTACTAAAAATAATATTTTTCTGAATTTAAAATGTTTACTTAATAATTTCTAAAATTATCAACTAAAATTTTATAAAATAATATGGAGACAAAAAAAGATAAAATTAAATCACGCTGTATTTTTGAAATAGTACCAAAAAAACCCCCACTATTCATAGTACACAAAATTGTTGACAACGTTAAACTCATATTTTATGTCCAAACATAGCCTGAGCACAGTTAGCTGCATTATTATAAGCTAGTTTGTCTGTTCATTTGGTGAAGGGCAGATGTCAGGACAGTCATTATTTACAAGAGATGTATTCTATCCAAGGAATACTATCCCACAAAGTTATAATGAGGACTAAAACTCATTTCCATATTAACCTACATTTGGTTCCAATTATCAATATATTCTGTACCATGGAAAAGAAAACTAATGAAAGACACAAAGATAACCTGAATATAACATTAGACAAAGGTGTTTATTTTACTTTAACTTTTAGAAAAAGTATAAATTCAAATAGCATATTACAAAAACACTAAAATAGGTTACAAGGGAAAGCAGTGATAATTCCTTCCGATATTTATAAAGACAATTGTGATCAAAAGGGCAAAAGTACAAATCACACTTGTCAAGAAAATCAGTAGAGTGTCATGTTGAACTCTACATTTTGACCGAATAAATTCTAATCACGACTCCAGCATTTATCTGAATATGGACATAATTAAGTTACACAAAAACTTTGGATGTTATTTTCCTTCTCTCCTGAAAGGAGATAACATTAGCATCTATCTCACATGATTGTTTTGAACATTAGAAAATTACACATCAGGTAAAATATTTCCCATATTGAGTGGCTGTGCAAAAAGAAATCAGCAATTAATATGTTATTTTTTAAAGGGGCTTTAGGGGCGCCTGGGTGGCTCAGTTGGTTGGGGGACTGACTTTGGCTCAGGTCAAGATCTCATGGTTTGTGGGTTCGAGTCCCGCGTCGGGCTCTGTGCTGACAGCTCAGAGCCTGGAGCCTGCTTCGGATTCTGTGTCTCCCTCTCTCTCTGCCCTCCTCCTCTCATGCTCTGTATCTGTCTTTCAAAAATAAATAAACATTAAATATTTTAAAAATATTTAAAGTCCCACCAAAACCGCATGCCATAAGGATGATTGAGATTTTGATCCCCAAATGAAAACTGTGGATCTTTACCACACACATGGCAAATAGATAGTAGGGACCCAAATAATAAAGCTAGCAAGCAAGAAAAAAGCAAAGGATGGCCATATATAAGAACTATATGATACAAGTGTTATGGAAATAGTTTGGTTTTGATTTACTTAAAAAATTAGTGTCTGAGCTTCAGCAAAACTTCTAAACTCTCAGAATCTTGGGGTGCCTAGGTGGCTTAGTCAGTTAAGCATCTGACTTCAGCTCAGGTCATGATCTCACAGTCCGTGAGTTCGAGCCCCACATCAGGCTCTGTGCTGACAGCTCAGAGCTTGGAGCCTGCTTCAGATTCTGTGTCTCCCTCTCTCTCTGCCCCTCCCCTGCTCACACTCTGTCTCCATCTCTCTCTCTCTCAAAATAAATAAAGATTAAAAAAACTAAACTCTCAGAATCTCAAGTTCTTCATCACCAAGAAAAGCAATGATTTCTTCTCAAAGTTTTTGTGTCATAACAGAGATGGTACCTATAAAAGAATTAGCATAGTGTTTGACAGAGAAATATTATATGGTAAATAAATGTCCTATTAAAGTAATGCAATAGTTATAAAAGATAATAAATACTCAAAGACACATGAAAGTTTTCTAATAGGAATTAGTGAAATAAATTGTGTTTTATACATATAACATACAAATAAGCAGTAACTAGAATGGTTGGAGAATGAATAAAGTTATAAACAAAATTGCCATATTGTTAAAAGAAAATCTTAAAGTTATAAAGAAGTATGGGTATTTTATTCTCTCTGAACACTTAAAATCTTGTGTATTTATAGAACAATATGGTAGAGGCAGTTTTTAAATCTGTAAAAACAAGCTTACGCAAATAGGAAGAACTTTTAAAGCAAACAGAAAGAAGCAAACTGCCTCTTTTCTAGCCTTGAAGTTTCCACTCTCTTTCTCTATTGGGCCAGATTAATGTTGCAAAACAGAAATGTGGTTTAAAGATTCTAGTATCAAACATCTCAAGGCAAATTGTAGAAGGGTAATTTTGGAGCTGAAATGCAACAGTAATTGACACAGGTAATTAGGTGATATCAACTTGTTTATCAGTGGAACCATGTAAGAAACAATGGAAGCCAGATTATAAAGGAATCATATAGTTAACATGATTAAAGAAAATAACCATTGAACCAGAATTTTTACTCATTACAAATATCCACTGAGATGTAAATGGAAGTTTTGAACAAGTTTTGAGCAAATGGAAAGTATAAAAAAAATATTACCAGGAAACAAATACTAAACAAAGCACAGAGTTTCGCTCATTAAGCAATGGAAAAGATTTTGTTTTAATTGCTTTAACAGAGACAGTAAAAACAAGAGAGATGGTTCATTTCTCTTCTAATGTAAATGGCTAAGGTAAGAAGCAATCTAGGATAATCTGATGGGTTTCCTGTACAACGTCCTTCAGGAACACAGATTCATTTGTTTCATTGCTCTGTCCTTTCCTAGCATTTGTCCTCATCCCAAGTCCTAAACTGAATCACCACCACCACAACCATGTCCCAGAATGTAGAGAAGGTCTCGGAGAAGAGAGAATGGAAAATAGCTTCCCTATAAAGTTATCTCCTGAAAGTTGGACATGATAATTCTAGTTATATTCCTTTATCCAGAGCTTAACCACTGGGACACTCTTAGCTGAAAGAGAGGATGGAAAATGTGTTATAAGAAAAGATAAGGCTTAAAAAAAAAGAACAATTAAGGTTTAAGGTAACATCAAATTGTTGCCCCTCTGATGTACCCTTGCAAATTGATTGCATTGTATGTGGGAAGAAGTGGCTGACATTCTGAATAAAACAATAGAAGCCAAAAAATCTATTGGCTATTCTGGTTTAAGATTTGTTTCTGAAGGAATCAAAACACTCTGAGCAATTTCAGCATTATACATTCAATTTAGGAATCCTTTGAAGCTACACCTGAAATATTAGCCTCATTTTATTATATTTTCCTTGTGACAAAGACTTTCTGTGGCCATTTAAAAATTATGATGCAGTGAGATTGAATCTGTGTGCTACTCATGCCAAAAGCCTTCCCACACAAAAAGAAACACATCTATTAGGGATTCAAAATTATAAACACTATGTAAATATTGCTGAAAATCCTTGCCAAAACTGTTAAAGATTCTGTCTAAGCCACACGTTTTTCTTCAAGGTGGCTATAAGGACAAGGTAGAATAATACTCATTCTTACTATTTTACCAGGCGACTAGCTCAGTGAATTGAATTCATATAAAGCAATTTTATCAGTCTTTTTGGAAGTTGTGGTCTAATGCAACCTCAATTCAATTCTGCTTTTTCATTCATTTCTAACTCACCAGAATTGAAAGGTAGATAAAGTAAAAAGGAGAAGTAGCTCTTCCTATTCTTAAAATAAAGAGTTAATTTAGAACACTATGCTGGACACTTTGGTTTGATATTTCTTATACTTTTTGAAGGCCTGAAATTTCTTCTCTGATGAATATACTTTAAGTAGTAGTTCTAACGAGAAATCATGTAACTTCTTTTGTGTCAGATTATGTATGGTGATAAACCTGTGAACATGTGTCATGGCAGATATCCTTTTGAAACATTTGCCTTGTTATTTGGGGGAAACCATTCATCCATGGAAAAAAGGAACAACGCACATGGCAGAATCTCTTCAAGGCTATTTTTGTGTATGTGCAGTTCAGTGTAACTCCCAAAACCTTTCAGTGTTTGATAGAAAGTTGTGATTCAGTTTATTTGTTGATAATTTAACATTTCAGTTAGAAGCAAAGATGTCTTATTCTTAGAATTTATAAAAATACATCTTGCCATCTTTAAATCATTTACCAACCAAATTACCCAGAAACATTCTTTTTGTCAAGCAGAAAAAAGAAAAACAAACAATAATGAAGTAGGATAAAATAGACAGTCCAGAAGTTTCTGAAAATTTTAAATGCCTTAGATATATGAAAAAAAGAACACTTAAAATCAGATAATGAAGAAACATGTTATATAATGCGATTAAATAATGTAAAAAAGATTAAGAACTTCATTATGGGGGCGCCTGGGTGGCGCAGTCGGTTAAGCGTCCGACTTCAGCCAGGTCACGATCTCACGGTCCGTGAGTTCGAGCCCCGCGTCGGGCTCTGGGCTGATGGCTCAGAGCCTGGAGCCTGTTTCCGATTCTGTGTCTCCCTCTCTCTCTGCCCCTCCCCCGTTCATGCTCTGTCTCTCTCTGTCCCAAAAATAAATAAAAACGTTGAAAAAAAAAATTAAAAAAAAAAAAAAAAAAAAAAAGAACCTCATTATGAAAATAGGCAAAATTAGTTTTGAATGGTTGGGTAATTTAAATTAAGATAAAAATATAGAATAAGATAATACAATACGGTGAGAAGAAAAGATACATATATTTTATCTAATATCAAAGGAAAAATAATTCTTGTGTGTCAAAATAGTAAAATAAAACATAAAATAAAAATGCAAAAAATTATATTATAAAAGCTTAAAACTTTAGTATATCAACAATACCATATAAACATTAAGTCATACAATAATTATGAAAAAATTGAAATAAATGAAAGTTAATATATTTAATACACAAAGTGTTCATAAATCAATAAGAAAAAAAAGTTGTGGTCTCACATAATATAATGCTGGAAAAAGGCATGGTCAGGAATTTCAGGAATGATCTAAGAAGCATGTATGTGTTTAAAGGTAATTAGAGTTAAAAATAAATGAAAATTCCAAACATGTAACTGTTAGTAACTATTTGATATCATGACAAAGGTCCTATGCAACATAGTTCAGTATGATGAACTTTGTGAACTCCTAACTTAGACTTAAATTACAAAAATCCTAATTAAAAGGACAGTACAGGGGCGCCTGGGTGTCGCAGTCGGTTAAGCGTCCGACTTCAGCCAGGTCACGATCTCGCCGTCCGTGAGTTCGAGCCCCGCGTCGGGCTCTGGGCTGATGGCTCAGAGCCTAGAGCCTGCTTCCGATTCTGTGTCTCCCTCTGTCTCTGCCCCTCCCCCGTTCATGCTCTGTCTCTCTCTGTCTCAAAAATAAATAAACGTTAAAAAAAATTTTTTTTAAATAAATAAATAAATAAATAAATAAATAAATAAATAAAAGGGCAGTACATGTACCCTGATATTTATAGCAGTATTATCTACAATAGCCAAATTATGGAAACAGCCCAAGTGTCCACTGATTGATGAATGGATAAAGAAGAGGTGATATATTTACATAGATAGATAGATAGATATCCATATATAGATATATAGATTAATATTACTGAATCATAAAATAAGAATGAAATCTTGCCATATGATATATTCTTTCATACCATATCATTTCACTTATATGTGGAATTTGAGAAACAAAACAAATGAGTGAAGGAAAAAAAAAAAGAGAGGGAGGCAAACCAAGAAACACACTCTTGACTATAGAGAAAAAACTGATGGTTACCATAGAGGGGGTGGGATGGGTGGCTGGATTAAATAGGTTATGGGGATTAAGGAGTGCACTTGTGATGGGCACTAGCTGTTGTATGGAAGTGTTGAATCACTATATTGTACACTCGATACCAACATTACACCATTAACTGGAAATTTTAAAAAAACTTAAAAAATCATAATATAAAGAAATTATAAAACTCTTTTGTGATGCATATTGTAAACAATTTTTATAATTTTAAATATTGATTCTCTTTGATTCATTAACCTCATTTAAAAGAATATCATTAAATTATCCAAATTTATTAATTTATCCTAAGAAAGCAGTAAAAAATGTGGTCAAAACTTTAGATATGAAGGTTATCTGTACAATGTAATGTTATACAATAACTAGGCTAAAATACTCACTATAGACACTTGGTTATATTATTTATAATATTTTATTTATTTGGAATACAGTTTTCAAAGATTATTTGACATCAGGGGAAAATTTCTATTGTATCAAAATATACAGAGATTTTATATATGGGTGGTGAGAACATAAACACACATACATGCACATGTATTAAAATGTTTTATATTTTAGTTAACTATAAACAAATGTTATTACTATCAGAAAATTCAATAGTTTACACTTCTTTCAAGGTTATAAGGATGGGCAAAATATATAGTGGCAAAACTTTTATGATTTTTCATAGTGTTGGCAGTTATACATTTAAGAGCACACCTGTAGTTTGCATGGTCTATTTAAATTTAAGCAAATTACAAATTAACCAGAATTTTTCTTCTGTACCCTTTTAAAAACTATTCATAGATGGTTGCCAAAATAAGATCACTATTAAATAAATTTTATAATGGCCATTAAACAAAAATGATAATATTGGATATGAAAAGTCATGGTGACTATAAAGCCTAATTGTTAAAACTGTGGCCTTATTTTTATTCTACACTGCTAATCAGGGTTCTTTTTATGGAATGTTATTGTACCCTAAAATATATTATTTCTATTTTAAGGAAGAAAGACATATTTAAATGTGTTTAAGGATACAAATGCCAAGTTATTAAAAGTAATTTTCAAAATGACACAAAAAATGGTAATAAGAGCACCCCAAATCACCATTTCAGATATCTAAGAAGTTTTTCAAAATGTTAGTAATTGGTAATAAGTTTAGGAAAATCTTCAGAAAATAGTCAGAAGTTGGAGTTTCATGTTCAATGAATCAATGCAAATGGCTAGGAAAAAAACTCAAGAAAAAATGTTTCAACATCTTTCTAGCTTTTTTTTTTTGTTTTGTTTTTGTTTTTGTTTTGTTAAGAAAGAGAGAAAGCACAAGCCTGGAAACCAGGGAGAGGGGCAGAGGGGGCAGAGGGAGAGAGAGAATCCCAATAAGTCTCCACACTCAGATCATAGACTGATGGGGCTCAATCCTATGACCCTGAGATCATGACGTAAACTGAAATCAAGAGTCAAAGAGGCAACTCTCAACCAACTGAACCACCCAGGCACCCCATAACTTTTTTTACTATAATAAGATCAAACCAATAAACTCATTTGTTTATATTTTTAAATGACATTCTATAATCATATATCAACTGTCAACAGTAGTTCATGAAATTATTTTTTTCAATCATCAAATTGAGGCAGGAAGTAGAGAGCTGTCCTTTTACCACAAATAAAAGAGCTCCTTCTGCCATGAAAAAGAATTAGGCACACAGTGTCTACCTGATTACTTGGTTCAAGCATGACTGCTTCCTCACAGAGACCTCCAGAGATTAAAGCATTTCTACCAGTGTTGCTACATCTTTCACCAAAGTGCTAAGAAGTGACATTCAGGGTCAAACCACAGAATGATTCGTTGCATTGTTCCCTACTATTACTCTACAAGGGGTATATATATATATATATATCTCTATATATATAGAGAGAGATAGATAGATATAGATATATAGATAGATATAGATATATATACACATATATATGTATATATTACTGATAAATATATATATGTATATATATATATTACTGATAAATAATTTTAACATCTACTCTATAGCAATCATCCATGAATTCATCTAAACCTTTCTTTATTTTATTATGTTTTAAGCCTTTGTGTACTTATTGGGAATGATTTCTGTTCACACGTTTGCCATATATTTCTGTTACACAATGCTTTGAAACAAATCTCATCTAGCTGCTTAGAGGCATTTTTATCCAAGAGCATATATCAAGGATTCATTCTCTTTTAAAAGAATGGAAATCAATACTTTTTGGACAAATTGAAAGAGATACTACATATGCCAGGTGCCCAGCATAGTGCCTAGGATACAGCAGCCATTTAACAGATTTAGTTTCATTTTGCACTTCCTTTAATTACCCTAAAACCACTCCTTCAAATATTAAGCCCACTTTAGTGTCTTAGAATTTGATTGTTCAATATTTATTAGCTATATTCATATATTTATGATTTTATGAAATCTGAACATTAGCCATCATCTTCTTCTTCCAGCATTATTACAATACCTTTTCATTGGTTTCTCAATTTCTGTTTTCATTTCCATGCAAGTCTATGCTCAAGACAGATGTTAGAGTTCTGAAAAACTATAACAGCAATAACAACAACAAAAAAGCAAAAAAATTCAAGTCCCTTCTCTCACTTTGTTGCTAAACTACAGTAATATATAATATAAAGTTGAAAACTGAAGTCTCCATATTGTTATCCCTTGCTACCTAATTAGTGATTATGCCTTTCTGCTCCAGCCTTAATTATCCACTGATCCACTTGGTTTTGTTTGTTTGTTTGTTTGTTTGTTTGTTTTGGGGGGAAGGTTTGAATGGGAAAAGTCCAAAGATACTCCCTTTCCAGGACCTTTGAAGAGAGGACTTCTCATTACCACCCTATAGCAAATCCCTTCTCAGCTACATCTGTATTAGATATCCAAAAGGGGGAAAAATGTCTGGCAACATCTCCATATTTTCTTAATGTATAACCAAGTTGCAGATATGGAAAAATATGGGAATATATGCATACACAGTAATATAGCATAAGAATTTATAATGTAAAAATTTTGAAAGAGTAAGGAAGCAGAGATATAGCAAAAATAAAAGGAATAGGAAGTTATTGTAGCTCCAAAATGAAATAGTAAGGAAATCTTTAAAATAAATAAAAATATGATGATAGAATAATTCACTTGAGGTAAATACTTTTTTATTCCTAGAATCAAATTTATGTCATATTTAAGAGGCTGAATATCTTGAATTCTGAAGCAGAAAATGAGAAAAATGATGAGAAGAGAATAATTTGTTTTTTCAGATGAACTCAGTCAGATAATCTGAATTGCTTTATGCATTTTACCCACATAGTGCCAATTATATGTATTTATATGATTATATGTTTAGTATACCTTTTTGTAAGTTTGTCATAAAGAAACTTGTTTTTTTTTTTAATTTTTATTTATTTATTTTTGAGAGAGAGGGCACACACTGGCTCGTCCATGCCTATGAGCAGGGAAGGGGCAGAGAATCCCAAGCCTGCTCTGCACTGTATGCACAGAGCCCATGTGGGTTTTGATCTGAGGAATCATGAGATCATGACCTGAGACCAAATCAAAGGTCTAATGTGTAACTGGCTGAGCCACCAAGGCACCCCAAGGACCTTGTTTTAAATTTCAAATATTTCCCATGGTTTTAAAGAAAAGGAGAAAGAGAGAAAATATTTGAGGGAATTTGTGAAAGATTACCTCTATTACAATGCAACCTGCAATATGAGACAGGTAAAGGATACTGTAGGATGCTAAAAGGTGCATCTTATTGCCATGCTGTATTTAGCTATTACATAAGAAAAATTCTAGTATCATTCTCTACAGTGAATTCAGAAAATCCCAGAAACCATCTTTGTGGGTCCAAAAGTAAGAAATATTTCCATATGTGTCTCCAACCTCACACTGTTGTAATTTTCTTTTTTATCCATTCTTTTTAATGTTTATTGTTTACATTGAGAGAGCACATGTACAGAAGCTTGATTGTGGGGAAGAGAGAGAGAGAGAGAGAGAGAAATAGAGAATCCCAGCAGGCTCCATGGTCACTGCAGAATCCAACATGGGACTTGATCCCACAAACCATGAGATCATGACCTGAGCGGAAATCAAGAGTCAGACACTTAATTGAGCCACCCAGGGGCTCCTGTTTTGTTTTGTTTTTGCAGGAAACTGTAAGTAACTTGAGTTAGAAAACATTTATTTTCCTTTTCATTCCAGAAAATAGCAAATGTCTGGCTATTTTTAATTTGTTGTAGAATAATTAAGTGAATTTTTGTTGGTCATGTAAATCTATAATTTTATAAACATAAAGGCAAATGGTCTCACCTGGAGAAAGCAATAGACTTTTATTTTTCTTTTTCCCACACAACACAGGAAATTTGTTATTTAAATCATATTTTAAGAAAATAAGATCATTTTTCAAAATTTCCCCAAAGTATTTCTAACATAAAATTCTTTTTTTTTTAATTTTTTAACGTTTATTTATTTTTGAGACAGAGAGAGACAGCATGAACAGGGGAGGGGCAGAGAGAGAGGGAGACACAGAATCTGAAGCAGGCTCCAGGCTCTGAGCTGTCAGCACAGAGCCTGACACCGGGCTGGAACTCACAGAGCGCGAGATCATGACCTGAGCCGATGTTGGACGCTTCACCGACTGAGCCACCCAGGAGCCCCATCTAACATAAAATTCTAATATTTGCAAGGGGTACCTGGGTGGCTCAGTGGGTTGAGCATCCAACTTAAGCTTAGGTCCTGATCTCACAGTTTGTGAGTTCGAGCCCCACGTGGGACTCTGTGCTGAGCTCAGAGCCTGGAGCCTGCTTCAGATTCTGTGTGTGTGTGTGTGTCTCTCTCTCTCTGCCTCTAACCCACTCACATTCTGTCTCTGTAATTCTCAAAAATAAATAAACATTAAAATTTTTTAAAAATTCTAATATTTGCCAATTTAAAAGTCACAAATTAGTTTCCAACAAAAACTATTATGTAGATTGAAAAGTACCTGAGTCACTTTAGCCAGTGGATGGTGATGAAATGCAGTGTACAAAACAACACTAATGTGTGCAGTCAAGTGGTGCAGAATTTGGTGTTAGCCCTAATTTTGTCTAACATCCTCACTAACAACCGTTTAGATGTGGTAAGCAGCAGATTAATTCAGCTCACAGTGAACATAATACTCAGAAATTTTGTGAGCATTTTTCTCTCAGACAAATTTGAATTTAGTTCCTCAAAATCATTTAAAATGAGATTCACACCATATGTTTTATATATTTATTTATAAAAATACCAATCATTTAAAGTGCATCCTGAATCCAGGAAATTTCACTTAAAAGGTGTTAAGAAGCTATGTCAGTCTAAGATTTTATAAATATATGTAAAAACTTGAAGTATTTCATCTCATAACAGGAAATATGTCCATCAATCTTCAGCGGTACAATTGGATGAGAGCTTGAAAATTCCATCATTACTTATATATGCTAGAAAATGGATCATATAATAACCTAGCAACTATTTGTGCTTTAGATCATCCTTTCATGAAGGTGAAAATAAACTAAAGTAGCATAAAAAGAAACAATCATGAATTTATTATAGTGGAGTCCACATAAAAATATGTAAAGCAGAAGAAATGCTAAAATATTTTAAATGATAATGCTTTGAAATGTACTATTCTGTGAGGAAAGTGGTGAAGGATCAAATTTGTTCTTTGACATGTCTCGGGATGCTGTCTTGGAACAGATCCCAGAGACGGGACCCACCAGAAAGCTAGTATGTAGAACTGTCGAGGCAACAGCCAAGGAATGTGCTTCTGGCATCCAAGGTGATTGGCACTGGGTCACTGGGCATAAATCCTCTCTAGGGAACTTTACAGAAATCTCTAGTCTCCTCTTCCTACTCTTGCCACAAAGGATGACTTTCTGAAGAAGAGGAAACTTGCAGCAATTCTGTCTACTGAACAAGTCAGAATCTGTCTTTAAATTTCAAGGTGATATCTGAAAACTAAATATTATATTGGTAGTTGATAATTGATTGATGTGACACACTTATATTTAAAGAATGAGGTATACATTGAGTTATTGGAAATGACACTGGATTACACCGGCACTTCTGAGTCATAAGCAAGAAAGGATGAATAGAGGAGGGAGCAAGAGTTAGAAAAATGAGATGAGAATGGAAGAGTCTAGGATAGAATTTATTTTTAAAACTATCATAAACATACCGCCTCTGCTTTTAGTTAAGTCAAAAATGAATCAAGTTCTCCTAGTGTCTTGTACTGTAAGTCTATGTATTTAATGCATGAAGAAAGTAGAGGGGCAGGGTTGAAAGCACAGGCAGTCTGGGCCCAAATTCCACAGCCAAAATTTATGAACTATGTGACATTGGTAATCAGTATACTGTCTGCCTCAGATTCTGTGTCTCCGTCTCTATCTGTCCCTACCCCGCTTGTGTTCTGTCTGTCTCTCTCTCAAAAATAAATAAACATTATTATTATTATTTTTTTAATGGGGACAGGGTGCCTGCATAGCTCAGTTGGTTAAGCGTCCAACTTCAGCTCAGGTCATGATCTCACGTCTGGGTGGGTTCCAGCCCGTGTCAGGCTCTGTGCTGACAGCTCAAGCAATCAGCTGGAAACTGATTCAGATTCTGTGTCTCCATCTATCTCTGACCCTCCTCCTCTTGCACTCTGTCTCTCTCCCTCTCTCAAAAATAAATAAACATTAAAACAATTACAAAAAAATGATGACTATTTTTCTTACAATGCCTCCAACTGAAGCTACTGTGTATGTATATACCTAATGTGTATGTGTATACATACTGTGTGTATATATATATATATATATATAATATATATTATATATATATTATATATGTATATATATATACACATACACACACATATATATGTACATAATTATATAGACCAACTTTCCATTCCTCAATAAGATTTCCTCTTCTATCCCTAATTTAGACAAACCTCTTTCTTAGGTTTGTACTTTTCCTTCTAAAATCTGACCTTTTCTCTCTCAAGACTCAACTAAACCCATACCCCCTCTTTGAAGCTTTTTTTAAAGCAATCCCAAGATTAAGAAGTTGATTCAATTTCTTCTAAAGCGCTAACTTTAGCACATGCTCTGTCATATATGGTTATTTGTACCAATGAGTTCATTTCCTTCTCTCTCAATCAGAAAGCTACTCTTAAAGATTGCTCCTATTATAGGATTATCTTTCAGTAAAAAGTGAAGAAAGAAAAATAGGAAACCAGCATTTATGTTTACTGGAGGAAAGTTGTATCTTCTAAATGATATTATCACTGATAAAATGCTTGGAACTTGTAAGATAATTGCGAATGGTTGGATAAGCATAGTCTGACAAAAAATAAGGTTTCTGTTACAAGGTAATTCATCACAACTTTAAATGGAGTAAGAACAGAATAAAAACACACAATAGATGAGCAACAGATTTTGGAAAAGGGCATGACATCCAGAGAGGCACATAATGATTGTGTTTATATAGCCATAACTGGATAAAAATTTTCAAGAGGGACTAGGCATGAAATTTTATAAAAACATTTCTATAGCTCATTTATAGTTTGTTGTAAATAGGTGTGTTCATTTAATGGAATCATAAAGTGTATATAATTTTAGAAAAGGTAACTGTTCTGTATGATGGTATATGGTTTGTATTGCTTTGAACTAAAAATAGGTTCAACTAATCCTGCTATCTGATTAGCAGTTAAAGAAAACTCCCAATTTGATAATGGATTCCAAAACCAATCTATTTTCCCTAACAGCACCTTGTAGTCTATAGCAAAAAGCTATATTTACTTATACATTACAGTTAGTACCTCTTGGCTGGTGCAGCAAGAATTAGATTACTTAAAATAGAAATCTTATGGTTTCCCAATTCAGTGATTACAAGTTAAATTAAAACTTTTATGAACAAAATGAAACCTCTTGATTTAATAATATTTTTGACTGAAGTCCCTACACCTATGTTTTGGAGTGGTGATTTGGGGCCTCAAACCTATTTTGGTTTCAGTGTTTATGAGGAAATGTGGACACTATCAGGAAGATAGTCTATTTTACAAAGTATCTGTAGAACATAGCAATTCTATCACTACTTAAAATGTATGGGAGGGCCTTTAGCAATAAAAATAGAATCTCTGCAATACAATTTCTTCAGAGAGAATATAATATCAAAATCTATGCATTTTGATAATTATCAAATCTTTGTTTGAAAGAGATGTTTAAGGATTTTATGGAAATTGGCTGGATGAATACTTCATAGTGTCTTCTACGTATTACAGCATGTAATTAGATTGAGTCAAATCATCAGAGATCTTTACATGTGGTCACGCCATTTTGGCTGTTTATGGAGCTATTTTTTCTATATGTCACTTGAAATTTTATCCATATGCTTCTTTGTCCAATATAATATTATAGGTTATTTATTTAAAATATGTTACTTATTTACTTAAAATATATTATTGATAATATAGTCTCATATATCCCATGAACTTATGGGAAGCTAGCAGTTTAATATAAAGTGGCATAGCCAGTAGTCAAAATAAACCACTCCACAGGAAGAACAAACATGGGGCTATACGTGGACTTGATAGTAGAAATTGGTTCATTACTTCTTACTGTCATTAAGTGACGTATAATTAGAAAGAGATTTTTTTTCTTTTTACCCTTCATAACATGGATGGATTTTAGTATGCGTTTGATTTGAACAGTCATGTGGAGTTAGCTTGGGGTATCAATATAGGCTATGTAAAAACCAGTATAGTGATCATCAATTGTTTTCTCAGTCAGTGCATCTCTCCATTCTTTGAGAAAGAAGCCATGTGGTTAGAATTGGGTAACATCATTAAAATCATAGTTCCCTGGTCACTGTTAATCCATCATAGATATGTATACAATATACACACTCAGCTGAACAGAAATCTTGATCAAGGTATTATTTTACTTGGGATCAAAGAAAGAATCCCATTTCCTTGCCAGTGATGGACATGTGAGATCTGTATCTGTCAGTGGCCATGTTCCTTTAACGAGGAAAATGGTCTGTGATAGAAAAAGATATTACTGGCACTAGCAAGAGTGAAACTGGCAACATTTGAAGGTCCAGCACCACTGTTGCTCCTCTATTTGTCTCATGATTCAATTCCATGAGCCAATACATTCTTTTTCCCTAGGCTTGTTTTAATCGAGATCCTATTATTTTTGTCGGAAGAAAAAGTTATAAAACCATCAGAAACCTGTGTTTTGAAATTGGTATGCACTCAATGTTTATGTAATGAAAAGATAAAAACACAAGCAAAGAAAGATGATAGACAAGAAAGTAGCAGAGTTATGGAAGGAAGCAAAAGGAAGAGGAAGCATACAAAGCCTAAAAGACAGAGATCAGCCTTACTTCCATAACTGATAACTATCAGTGTAAGTTGGCAAAGGAACAGCAATACTTCATTTGCATAAAACCTCAATATAAAAATACAGTGTGAAAAAGAATTAGGAGGGGCGCCTGGTTGGTTCAGTTGTTTGAGCATCCGACTTCAGCCTAGGTCATGATCTCCTCGTTCCTGAATTCAAGCCCCATGTCAGGCTCTGTGTTGACAGCTCAGAATCTGGAGCCTGCTTCAGATTCTGGGTCTCCTTCTCTCTCTGTCCTCCCCCACTCAAGCTCTGGCTCTCTCTCTGTCTCTTTCTCTCTCCCAAAAATAAATAAACATTAAAAAGAAAAAAAAGAATTTGGGTTTAGAAAGACTTGCATTAGAATTGTAGATTTATCACTGACTAGATATATACACTTGGGAATGTTAACTTTTTAAAATTTTAGTTTGCTCATCTGTGAAGTGGGAATAATAAAAGTAACTGTCATTAACTGTTGTAGTGGGGTAGGAGAATTATTTGCTAATGAATCTAAAGCACTTAATAAAGTGCCTATCTTTTAGTAAGACCTCAAAGTTTATTTTTATTATTACAATAAATTCAAATATATCAATTTTATTTTGTGTGTTGCAAGCCCATTGGGAAATAAAAGGTGGTTTATCCAAAAGAACTCCTGTATGTGTGTGTGTGTGTGTGTGTGTGTGTGTCTATTCTTTAACCTAATTACAGTTAAAGCCTATTTTTAAATGAATAGCTTTATACCAGAATTTTTTTAAGTGCTGTGGATATATAAAATTTATAATTGAAATCCAAGTTTGAAGAATTACTTTATTTACTCATTTTATAAACCAATAAACATTGTGTTGAGGCTCTATTGGGTACTGAATTAACTAAGGAATGAATTTCAGTGATTAATAAAAGAAAAACATGCTATATATATATATATATATATATATATATATATATATTGCCCAAGATAATCTTACTTAATGAGAAAATAGGAATAACACTATAATAGGGCTCTCCAAAAAAAAAAAAAAGAAAGAAAAATGTACCAAGCCATAGGATATATACATTAATATAGAGTAATATAGAGAGAGATTTATTTTAAGGAATTGGCTTTTTGAGTGTAAGGGCTAGCAAGTCCAAAATTCATAGGCTAAATTGGCAGACTGGAAATTCAAGTAAGAATTGAAATTGCAATGTTGCATCTAAAATCCTCACACAAGCCTGAAACTCAGGCAGGTTTTTTTTGTTGTTGTTGTTGTTCATTTTTGTTTAAAAGACATTTATTTGATTATTTTTATGTTGTAGTCTCAAAGCTGAATTTCTTCTTCTTTTGAAACCATGGTCTTAGTTCTTTAAAGTTTTTAATTGATTGTATGAGGCCCACCCACACTATGGAGGGTAATCTGCTTTAGTCAAAGACTACTGATTTAAATGTTAACCACGCAAAAAATACACAGCAACATCTAGACTGGTGTTTGACCAAGCAATTGGTCACCATAGCCTAGCCGTGTAGACATGTACAATTAACCATCACAATCTTTCAACTGGCAAATCTCTTGAGTGACTAAATTGCTTGGCAGTAGTAATTCAATTTGCATTTCTAAGGTCTGAAGTAGAATTTCAATTTCATAGTTTTTATTGGCTTTATAAAAATGTTACCTTAACTTCCTGTGATTCAGTTTTCTCCTCCCAACAATGATGTCAAAGTAATCCTTTCCAATGTGAGGACTGACCCTTAAGAAAAACTCAATTATCCATAAACAAGTACCTTTAATGTATAAGTCATATAAAATAAAATATGTGTTCATCTATTATATTCTACTTGGTCTCCTTAGATTTCCTCACTTACATAATCTATATATACATTTAATATAACCATTCTAATTAAACTAATCACACACTAACCAATAATTATCAATGTATAAATTGAATCGTATTTAATTGGACAATGTTGAAAGAAGGGATATCACCAGTGACATCCTAAGTGGCTGGGCCCAAAGAGGCTTCATTGGGTGGCATAAATTTGACTATTGCAATATGGTCTACAAAGCTCCTCAAAATTTTAAGTGAATAACTTCAAATCTAACAGGTAAACAGGTAAACAAGTTTATACAACTCAAAAGTGGTCAAAGTAAGCTTTGAAACTTATCTAAGTCTGCCTTCTTAATAACTACTATTTCAGTTTTACTCATATAAGTTCAACAACTACTTCTTGAATTCTTACTCTGCCAGCAACCCTTAAGCGCTTAAGAGACACCCAAACGAAGATGTGCCAGCTCTCAATTAATGTAGATGTTTCATGCTGTACTCTATTTTCAAAGTCAATGTTTCTTTAACTTTTAAATATAACTTATTCCTTGAGGAAGAATAGTGACAAAAATAGACTAAGTGAGAAAAAATAGCTGACCAATTGAATCTCAGTTATATCAAGTACTTTACTAGTACTTAATCATATAAATGAAATGGAATATCTGTGTTAGATCATTAGGGCTTTATAATTACATAAGCCCAACCGTATTTAAGGAGGAAAGGAAGAAAATGTACATGATTCATCAGTAACTTAGATGCCTTCTCACTATAATAATAATCCTCATCCAATTCCATGGAATCTAATTTGACTAGTCATGTATAAGAATACAGACAGACCGCATTGACTCTAAAAAAATCACTGCATTGTTTATTCTTATTCTGAATGGGTCTAGTATATAGAAGTTTTTGATTTATGTCTTTCAAAATAACTTTTCACGTATGTGGATTAACAATGGCTAGAAATCTTTTGTTAGTCCTCCTGCCACTCTTCTTCCTGAGAAGTAGCATTCATGTCCTCTCCCTCTGAAACTGAACTGGCACTTTATTGTAACTACTACCCGGAAGTGGGAGTAATGCTCCTCCAATGTTGGGACTTAGCCTGGAAGAGGCCTGGCTGTTCCTACTTTTGCACTTTTCGGTGTTCTAAGTTGTAATGTAAGAGGGCAGACAATCCTGGATAAAGTACATGGGAAGGCCACAGGGAGAGGAGGTGCTTAAATACTCCACAAAGGACCAACCACCCCAGAATCCCTGCTCAGCCCATCCTTCCAAACATCCCCTCAAACACAACCGAACTGTGAGTGAGCCACCTTGCATGCTCCTGCTCAGTGGAGCCCTCACCTTAGTGTAGCTCCATTTATATAGAAGTACTGCTCACACAGCAAAGCCCAGCCACCTCAAAGTATTGTGGGTAGTTTAAAAATTGTTGTCACTCCACACCACCTAGTTGTGGGATTTATTTTTGTAAAACAATAGATATTTTCACCATTCTAGCAATAAGATTTCCAATTGTCTCAAAAAAAGAGTCATTGATACAGCTAGCTGACAGTGCCTCAGAAGAGAAGGAATATAACAGGGTCAAGAGAAATAAAATGAGCAAGATAAATTTTATGACTTTATTCCAGGTATAGTGTTTTCTTCAATTCCATATTCCTCAACCAAAAACACAAAAAAAGCCTCTTAACTGCCTTATTTTTAATAACATATTCTAATTAAGGGACCATGAGCAATACAAACATTACTCAATTTTAACAGTTTTTGACTTTGAGCTTAAAAGTGAAAAAAAAAATTGTTATTGTGGTGATCATTTCATACTGTATACAAATATTGAGTCATGTGATAGAACTGAAACTAAGCTAATATTACATATCATTTATGCCTCAATAGACAAAAGAGAAATATCCAATATGAGTTTGATTCCCCCCTAAGAAATGTTGACCAGGCCATGAAGTCTGAAGCTCAGGGTTCTCTTCTAAGCTCATTCACCTTGTTGGTAGAATACATTTCTATGAGCAGTAGGGCTGAGTTCTTCATTTTCTGTTAGTGATCAGCTGGGGAGCACTCAGCTCCTGGAGACTGCAGCAGTTCCTTGCCATGTAACCTCATAGGTCACAGAATGGATGTTTGCTTTCTTTCAGGCCAACAAGGTATGACTCTTTGACTTTCACCCACTTTCCAAAGCTCCCTTGCTTAGGTCAGGCCTACTCATGATAATCGCTTTTTACTTTAGAGTCAACTCAGCGAGATCCTAATCAGGGAAATTTTGTTCTATACTATTTGCAAGTTTAGGTCCCACTTTAGGGGAAGGAACCATGCAGGATGGTTCCCACAACAGAGTGGGAATCTTGGGGGCCACCTAACAACTGCCTAACATGGAATGCTATTGACACCCGTAATTATTACTTCCATTTTCACAAGTGTAATTCTTATCTATTCATAGTTTTGTGAATCATAGATTATAAAAGGGCATCATTATCATAGTGTCCATGTAGGAGAATCCTTTGTGTATTGCATATTTTTATTATAATATCTGTTGTTTAAGTATATATATATATATATATATATGTATATATGTATAGATACATATGCACATACACACATCAAAAGTATGTACCCCAACATTCCTTTAATCTAATCCTAATCCACATAATATTACTTAAAACTTCAACTATGGGTTTGTATCCATTTATCTTTCAAAGAGTTTGGATTATTTACATCATCATTGGCTCCATCTTATGCTACACTGTAGCTCCATTGTATTTTGATCTAACACTGTACATAATACATTCAGATAGCTACTAGGCTACAAAGTTTCTGCTCCCAGAAATATTTTCCTCTAGAAAAAAGCAGATATCAATCATTCTATTTATCAACTATCATTTATTTATTGTATCTAAGAGATAAGGTCAGTACAGTTGACCCCTGAACAACACGAGGTTTGGGGTGACAACTCCCATATAGTTGAAAACCTGCATGTAATTTTTGACTCCCCTAAAACTTAGTTAATAATGGCCTCCTGCCGAAGGGTAGGCTTACCAATAATATAAACGGTCAATTAACACTTATTTTGTGTTATATGTTTACATACTGTTTTCTTACAATAAAGTAAGTAAATGAAAAGAAAATATTATTAAAAAATCCTAAGGAAAAGAAAATACATTTACAGTACTGTACTGTATTTGTTGAAAAGATTCTGCATATAAGTGGACCCTTGCAGTTCAAATCGATGTTGTTCAAAAGTCAACTGTATATTATAAATGTCGAATGATTGGAATGAAAAATTAGTGATGTAAAAATTTAGAGAAATGCCATATATACTTTGTTTCTTGGTTATCCTCTATCACTTAATCAGTTAAATAACTGAAGAGATTGAAAACATGTACTATAAATGGGCCTTTCTATTTATGTTGTACTAAATTCAATTTTATTCATATATATTTCCCTTTCATTGAAGCATATCACAATATAATTCAATGAATTTAGTATAACTAGATATTCTGTGGCTCCTTTTCCAGTGTCTTTGTATCTTTCTTTTGGTACCTATATTGAAGGTGTATAAGATGAAATTCTTCATCTTAACACACTAGACAATAGGTAAGCAATTGTTATTTTTTATTGTTATTCATCAGCTCTGGAGCAATAGGTGGATTTTCTGAATGCCATTACAAAGAGAACCTTATTTATGATATACTCTTGAGAGCAGAGTCAGAAATACATTTAGAATGTGATAAGATATTTTGCTTAGTGATGCATAACGTTATAAAGATATTTCAGCAAACATCATTATAATTTTCTTCTCATGCAACATTTTAGTGCTGACGAACTTGGACATTGTCCAAAAAAAAAGATAAAGAATAAATACTCAAAAACCTGTGCAATTCCATATTTTACCTCCTTCTTGTATACTGACATATACTGTAATTTTAATATATAGACAGGTCAGTCCATGAATTAGAAATACACAATTCTGAAAATACTAATCATTAAAATAGTTTCCATCACTTCTCTCATACACACGCAAAATCTTGTAGTAAAAAAGGCAGAACTAGTCAAGACATATGAGTGAAATTATTAAGCCTGGGTACTAATGCTAAACTTGCTGAAAGGTAAAAGGGAGGACTTATTTTAACCTTTTCTAAAGGCATCACCTAAGGCTTTCAAATTCCTCTTGATATTGTAGGCAGATTTATCACAATGGCCACCTGAATGCTTTCCCCATAGGAATTAATTGACTTTATCTTGCAGAGGACAATATTTCTAGATCACGTTTTATTTCACCTTGAGTCTGACTTATAGGATTGTTTCATGTGAAACTGTGCCAATTATTAGAATTACTTTGTATTTTACAAATGTATTATTTTAATGCAAATGATAAAATGCATAAGAAGGAAAGCCATATAAATATTGCTCAGACATCACTTTTTTTTTTCTGCCAACTGCTGAGAGCTAAAAGCTCTCTATTATCAATGATGAATATGTATTCAATGGGGAACTCCATTTCAGACAGAGCCTTTCACCTGTAAGCTAACTGGGAGATTCAGTTTGCAAATGCAACACCTAATGGAGTTCTCTTATTAGATCCACAAACAAAGTGGTTTTAGACACAGTCTCCAGTCAATCTCTGCTAATGATTAATAGGTACAAATGTCACAGGAAGTAGAGCCACTGAATTTACAAAACCCCTTGGTAAACTAATTTTTAAAAGTTATGCTTCGTGTCTCCCTATCCACAGAAGTTTTGAATACTAGTTACAGATTATTAAGATATTTTGTATGTTTTTTTAATTTCCTTTAAGGTAGTTATACAATATTACTTAATATTATTATAATGCAGTGCTCATTTTAATTTTATAATACTTTGCTTTCATGTTTGCATTATACCATAGGTAAGACTGGTCAAAAATTTTTAGAGTTTGAATTGTCATCTTTTTATAGACTTACACAACAAACTCTTTCATCATTCCCTGTGTTCTAGTATCATTTAAATAATATAGAATAAACTGTTGCTAGAATTCACATGTATAACTCTCTGGAATTTAAATTATTTTTGAAAGTTTTATTTTTCAATTTTCTTTTTTTTTTAATTACTTTCTGTTCAGAATTTCTGCAAAATAATCTTGGAATTTTTTTTTTTTAACAGAAAACATCAATTCCATTATCTTTTCAAGTTTGATGGTATAGAACATCATTGATTTTAATATTTTGGATTCTCCATATATCTTATTTATATTGTGTCACATTTATAATATTTTTGTTAGTTTTTTTTTTTTTTTAGAGACTGAGAGAAAGAGGGAGAGAGGGAATGTGAGTGGGGGAAAGGGGCAGAGGGATAGAGAGAGAATTCTAAGCAGGCTTCATGCTCAGCACAAAGCCCAGTGCAGCTCATTCTTCACAACTGGGAAATCATGACCTGAGCCGAAATTAGGAGTCAGATACTTAACTGAATGAGCCACGCAGGCGCCCCCCTTTGTTAGATTTTTGAAGATTTTTTTAATGTGCCCATTAAAATAGACCACTTATTTATTATTCTTATCATTTTCCATAGCATAGAAATAGCATGCGTTTCTTTTTATTAAATGTTTACCTCAATATTCTTCGGGTATACTTTGCTGCATTTTATTGTACTTTGCAAGTTGAAGGCTTAGTTTTTTTTTTTTTTTCTTACTTGATGACAATAGGATTTTTTGTGATACATTTACTTGCAATGGAGCTTTTAGTTTATCTAATAACTTTTTACAAGCAAGTTACTGAATGTTACTGTATTCCTTTCCTAAACACCTTCAATTGCAGTTTCTCTTATTTTGAGTTATTTAGGATTTAGTATGTTCATCAAATTTTTTTTTTATAAACTTCCAGGATACATTAAGCCATTCAATAAGTTATTATTAATTATTTTTAAGTTGAAATCTAATTTTAAATTTTCTTTCAATTATTTTAAGAGGTCATTATCTGTTCTATTATTTACTTTAGGATGCACTGATATTTGAGTATGTGTGTCCCAGAATATGAGTGAGATGAGAAATATTCATGGATATGCGTGAAATCTAATTTTAAATTTTCTTTAAATTATTTTGAGAGGTCATTATCTGTTCTATTATTTACTTTAGGATGCACTGATATTTGAGTATGTGTGTCCCAGAATATGAGTGAGATAAGAAATATACATGGATATGTGTGATACGTATGTGTGCATGAGTGTGAGAAGGAGAGAGAGAGGAAAAGGAAGAGAGCAAGTAGGCATGCACACACAAGCATGTTCAGGAGTAGATTCAGAGGAAAGAAAAACACTATAATTCAATTGAATATTCAATGACATATCAAATTAAAATTCCAGCAATATTTAAATTATACATTAAATGTTTTAACTTTGATTATATTTCATAAATGTTTAATCTTTGCAACATCTCTGTGACAGAGATCCTCTTAGACCAAGTCTTGGTTCCGTTGGGCCTTGTGTCAGATTAAGAGCAAAGATGGCGCTCCTATTCAGAAAAAGAGGCGCCTCTGTGACTGCTGTGCCCAATAGAATATGGGGAGGTGATGCAGCAGTCATTCTTGACTTTTGGGGGTTTGGCAATTCCTGCTGCCTTTCTGTCAGAGCCCTACACTGCCACATCAGTAGTGTAAGTATCTTCAGGTAACCATGCTGTGTAAAGTCTAAGGTAGGCAAGGGGAGAAGCCTGTAAGAGAAAGAGAGACATAGAGAGAAAGAAGATGGAAGTCTGGTCAGACCCCAGCTGTTCTGGTTCCTAGCTGTTGAAGTTCTCCCACCTGTGGAAACAAACATGATGGAGCAGAGATGAGCCACTGAATTCTTTTAAGCCACATAATGTGAGATATAATAATAAATTGCTGACTTACATGTTAAATATGTTATACACTAATAACTAAAGAGAATAGTCATTTATTTCCCTTTCTCAGTCTTTCATGTTTTTGAGAGGAATATATTACGTGGTTATTATAATTATAATTTTTTTCCTTCTAAAATACATCTAACATAACGTATATGGTTATCTTCATATATTGACTGCTATTTTCTATTAGAAATATAAATGTAAAATGAGCACAGTGTCAGTATAATCTTTATCTTAGTAGATGTATTTACTTTAATAATTAGTTTCCTTCACTTTATAATTTTTAAATATATAGTGACCTTAATAATTTTCTGTTTAATACCCAATATTTAAACTTTATTTTATCTTTTAATCACATCCATTAAAATAGAATATTTAGTCGTTAAAAATAAAAACAGCCTTCATATATACTTAATTTTTTTCATCTTATTTTTATTTCCATCAGCAGTAGTATGCCTGGAAACGTTCCTTCTCCCCAAATAGCATTTGTGTCTCTAGTAACTTGAATGACTACTTGGACAGGTATAATATTTTGGGTTTATAATCTTTTTTTTTTTAAATAAAAGTACATTGCAGAATCAATATCTATTGGCATTTAGTGAGGAAGGTGGCATTTGCTGGGAATCTAATTTTTATTCATAAGTGTTTTATATTTTCTATGTTGGATATATTCAGTGTGATGATTTTTATAGAGTGAAAAGGATAGGTGATATAGATTAAATATAAATATAGATATTTATTAAGTATTATTAAATATTATTAAATATAGATATTTTTAATGTAATAAGGTTGTTTTTGTTTTTGTTTAATTTTTTTTATTTTCTGATTTGGTTTTCCACAATGAATCACTCATTACATTTATTTGAACATTTTCTCTCCCTCCTTTTCCAACTACCTTAGTTAAGAAATACAAGTATGGAGTGGTCTCTTTGATGTATCTACCACAGGCCTGTTCATTTTCTTACCATTCTCATCTGCTCCCTAACAATTAGCTCTGAATTCTGGGGCTGGGAGAATTTCTTACGTTTATTTCCTACTTTACCACCATATTTTTTTGCAGCATAAAAACAGTTGTTTGCTGAGTACTGCAGTTTCCAATTCACCATGTGACTCTTTCATCTGAAAGCAATCTTTCTTTAGGGTTTTCTCTTTATAGATCTCTTGAAAAGATGAATCCTAATTTGTATAAAATCCTAATTTGTCCTATTTCTTAGAACAACACTATTAATAGGTATGATGTTATTTTCTTAGCTCACACTTGTAGAATGAAATCTATGCATTGTTAATAAGAGTTAATAGCAAATTCAAGGTGAGATTGGATTGTCAAAGATTGATATAGGTCCTAGTGCAAATGTCTAAGGACATACGAGGTGAGAAAAGAAAATTTTAGATATAATTTAGAGATTTTTTACCACATTAGAAAAGAAATGCTATAAACTAGGGAGAGCTGGGAACGGGGGTGTGGAGCTGGAACACTAGCGTCAGTCACGGCAGGGAATTTTGCCTTCTGCCTATGTGTGTCTTTTCAATGGGTGGTGTGGCAGCCAGGAGTCAGCCTCAGCAGGGTCCCTCGTGCTTGCCTGGAATATCTGACTTCTTGAGAGCCAACTACAGCATATCTCCTGATTTTGCCTGTCAGAGCCTTCTGTTCCAAGAGGGCTCCAAGTCTAAGCCAAGAATAAACCCTGCCAGATGCACTCTCCTTTTTCTGGATTAAAGCACCCAGAATGTTTTCCCAGTGGCATTCCCAAGGTGGAAAACTCACTCCCAGTTGTCCCATGGTTCATCTTATGAATACAAATGGCACTCTGCCAGCATTTGACCTGATATGCTTTTCAGATAAAAAGTAAGACATAAATTTGTTATCATTTTGTTTCCTTACACTCTACATAGCAAACAATTGTTTAATACTTCTAACATGGTGAGAAAACACTCCCCAATTTCATGTTTGTTTAGGTTTCTCTCCATTTTGTATTTCATTTGTCATTTCAGTTATAGGCAGGGTGGGAATGGCTAGAGAGTAACTAGGTGGAGGCCTGTGTCCAGGTTGACATTTCAACAAGGATATCTGCTATTTTAAACACAGATATTCTTTTTTTTCAATATATGAAATTTATTGTCAAATTGGTTTCCATACAACACCCAGTGCTCATCCCAAAAGATGCCCTGTTCAATGCCCATCACCTACCCTCCCCTCCCTCCCACCCCCCATCAACCCTCAGTTTGTTCTCAGTTTTTAAGAGTCTCTTATGCTTTGGCTGTCTCCCACTCTAACCTCATTTTTTTTTCCTTCCCCTCCCCCATGGGTTTCTGTTAAGTTTCTCAGGATCCACATAAGAGTGAAAACATATGGTATCTGTCTTTCTCTGTAAATACAGATATTCTTATCAGACATTAGTTCTTAGAACTTGAAGTTATCTTCTGTTTATAATGCACAGTACAAAAATAGAAATTTCTTTCAACTTTAAACGTCTCTTTTGGTAGAAGTTCCCTTTAATATAAAATAGCAACAAAGAAGCATTGATATTGAGACAAGTATTAAAAAAGTCATGTTGCATCTTAGGAAACTACATATAAGTTTTGTTATTTTTATTTTTCATTACTTCCAAGACCCTTTTAAAGAAACAATTTGTCTATGCCTAATATAGTACTTATAAAATGAGCAAAGAACTAACCTTTTCCTATTTGACAGAGTATAGTAATCAGTACCTATTCGGTATCAAGTGATAGAAATTGATGGAAATGTAATTAAAAGTTTGTAAGAGAGAGAGAGAGAGTGACAAAGGAAATAATCCGGCACATAAAAGTGAATGCCCAAGGAATTCTCTGCTTAAGGAGAGCTGAATCCAAAGGATCAAATGTAAGCTCTGTTTATTTCTATATCTGCTGCTTTTGTTTGCAGAAGTGGCATAGCCTAGGGCTTAAAAACAACTGATAGATGTTATTGTGAATATCATGGCTAAAATCAACATTATCCCTAGCACATGATTCTATGTTATAGTTTAAAGTGGTTTTATTGTTTTGTTATTTTTTCATAGTACATAAGAGAATAATTTCATTCAATAATAACATTGATCACCTATAATGTGTCAGACAATAAGTTGGTCACCAAAGCACACAAAGATCATAAGAAAGTTTGTCCTTCAATTTGTCTCTATTTCAGAAAATGAAATATGGCATTAATAACTAATGAGTAAAGATGACATATATTACAAAATGAAATTAATATTAAAGAGTGCCCCTACTGTCCACATAAAAACACATTTTACTCAAAATCTATATGATAAAAAAAAAAATTAGCACACCATTCCTCCTTCATTAGATGGAAACTGTATGAAATCATTCGTCCTGAGGCCAGTGGTTATAGAAGTTTATAGGGTTATGGAAAGCTACAGAAATGTTAATGCACAGTTTTTATGTTTTTAATAGTCCTCTCCTGATAGAGCAGTAAATAATAACTTCCTCTAATGAAGGTTTACACTGTGTCAACCTGCTGTCTTTTATTGCTTTGAAACTCCCTCCAGATAACCCACGTCCATCCTGGGCCTGTGCTCTTGTACCCACATATTGTCAAGAGCTGAGCTGGAGAGAACTGGTTGATGAAAATGGCAAGCCAAATTAAAGTAACCTTTCTGACTTTATGTACTAGCTGAAGTACTATAAGCAAGAAACCAGGAATAAAGCATCCACACCATCAATGTTCCATTTATACCCACAGAACCACACCAAGTGAAGGTTCAGTTAGGTTGGGGAATCATCTCGTTGCCAGGGTATACCTGAATAAAAGGCTCCTGAGACTCGATGAACCTGGATCTGAGAGGAAAAGGGTAAAAGTGGAAAAGTACCAAGTACTGAGTCAAAGTAGAGAAAGGTATTTTCAAGGCATCTCACCTCCCCATAATAAAGCAGAGGCAACTGAAAGAGGCCTCCACTGAAAGCCCCCACAAGGTAGCCTCCAAATTGAGGCATGTGGGCTGCATATGCAGCTATGCTTAGGAGCATGTTCAAACAGGGGGCACCTGTGTCCTTAACTGTAACTTCCTTAAGACCTACCGCAGGGCCCTAGCTGTAGATCAATTTTGTGTGGAGAGGACAGTCTTGCACCATGAGACCTGGCAGTTAAGTCCTATGGAATCGCCTATGGTCAGGCTTAAAAAAAATTTCACACAGGATTTTGGCCTTATTTATTTAAGAGAGCACACTTGAAAATTTTCCTTTTCCTTGGCTTTCTCCTGCAGTTGACATTTCAAACCTGCATTTGAAATTCATACCATTGGATGTCACTATTTTATTTAACCTGTTACTCATTTGCACACCCAGTAAACCATCAGGGTGCCCCACAGTTATGTCTTTGAGCATCTTTTCCACTCTGAACTATCCTTCTCTCTTTTGATTTCACAATGCCTAACATGGATTACCTACAAATGTCTATTTCTTGCTCAGACTACCTTTCAGAATTCAATACATAATTTTAGCTTTCTTTTGGGCATATTCTTTAATATGTCACACAGGAACAACTTCAGACACATCATTGGTTAGTATCTGTCACCTATCACATCTATTAGTCACTGAGTGTTGTTGAATATATTTTTTAAATAATTCTTGATTGTCTCCAGCACATCTCACGCTTCATTTGTTGTAGGTCTTTTTTATTGGTCTCCATGAAATTTTGTATTTTATTCCAATTTTCATTTCCTGTTCTCTTTCTTTCTGCTTTCAATTCTTTCTACTGATAACAGGTCTTTTCAGCACATGTATTAGTCAAGGCTATCTTAAATCTTAAAATCTTAGAAACTCTCTGATGTCCACAAGATAGACTAGTTCTAGACTCTAATTTTCTATTCCTTTCAAATTCTGACTAAAACATAGCAACTTGAGCTTTTATTTTTTCTATTTTCAGATTATCTTTCTTTGCCATTCATACCTTTGAACAAACTCTTTTTCTTGACTGAGAAACATTGTATCATTTTCAACTCCCATGTAGCTATTAAATAGGTTTAATTTAAATATCACCTTCTATCTCTCCTCAGGGATTACTCTGTATACACCTCATAGAGCTAATAATCATCATAGCATTCTCTGATTATGTGTTTACAGGTTGATTTCCTTGCTAGATTGTGAACTACTCAAAGGCTGGATGTTTCATTCATTTCTGTGTTTCTAGATACTAAATATGTGTCTGACACATAAAAAAAAGCTAATGCATGATTTTACATAAAGGAATATTAATTTTAAAATACTTATGATTGCTAAAGTACTAATATATTTTGCAAAATATAGACGTATTTTAATAAAATTCCCCTTGTAAGATATATACATTTCCTTTTTTATAGCTAATACTGCCTCCTATTGTCATATTCAAAAGCATTTATTAAGTAGACATATTTATCTGTATAAAGTATCACATGCTGTAAATAATGCTTTCAGCATATTTCCTATCCTCTAGAAAATTAAAAATTAAGACATATGGTTTATCCCTGAATTAAGATACTTTGCCAAGAAAAATTCACAAGTATTTGCTTAGAAAAATGTGTGAGAAATAATTAATTAACTACATGAAATATTTTCAATATACTAAATTTATTTTCCCCAATGTATGATTTCTATATCCAGTGAAGCATGAACAATAATGATACATGTCTGCTTTTGTAAATACAACTTACACTGTTTTACTTCACATTAAAATATAAACCATTATTAAATAAGCTATAGTGCTGTAAATATAATTTAATTTTAAATATCAAAGCTGTCATGTCACAAAGTACCATTACATGTCAATGAATTTTTTAAAAGTTTCACTTAAAACAGTAATAACAAAAGTTATTACAAAGTTAAAATTTTAAACTCATGGCAAGCTTAATCAAGTTGTTCTTCATTGCTTGAAATTATGCAACAACTAATTTTTCAGTATGCAAATTAGTTTCAAGTGAAAAATTTCAGGAATAAATACCGCCCTTAAACTGTAGTAAAATGGCTCATTAAAAAATACACTTTTATGTAAATCATCATTTCTACTCATCTAACCAAACTCCAACAAAAAATTTAGAATATGTGTGGTATATGTTTAAGATCTGTTAAGAATTACTAACTTTAATCACTGCTAAATTGAATGCTAAGTCTAGTTGACTTGATAGCCAACCATTTTGGAATATTAGAAAGTATATAGTATTTGGAGCATGAATACATAGGTTCAAGGACAAGCTGTGATACTTATGATTTCACCAATGAGGGGGCAATTAACTTCCCTGACATTACTCATGTGAATTACACACACACACACACACACACACACACACACACACACACTCACACACATTGTGCTACATTGTTCAAATCTTAGCTATATGCACAACTAAAGTGTGAGAAAACTATAGTTTTTTAGAAGACAGTGATGGAGAAGTTAATGATAGATGAAAGTAGAGACAATGTATAACAGACACTTTCTGTGGATAACATATAACCAAAACTACAGAATTAGAGGAGAAATTGGACAGCATGGAGTTCTTGGCACACTTTGTCTACCCAAAACATTCTAGCTAATTAAAGGATAAATAAATGCATTAACTGGAAATTAAATCAATGCTGCTAATTGTACACTGTCTTTTTCAGAGTTTGTAGTTTGTCAGGCAGCTTTTTCAAGCCTGAGTCTAATTGTAAATTTTGGACAAGTTTTTAAATCTCTGTGCACCTTAATTTCTGATTAAAAAAATGTTACAAGAGTATAGGGGCTTGGGTGCCCGGTGGTTCAGTCAGTTAAGCATCTGACTTTGGGCTCAGGTCATGATATCATGGTTCATGAGTTCAAGTCCAGCATTGGGACCTATTTCTCCTCAATTGTAGACATTCTTCCAGTACTACACTACATAAGGCACCTATCATGAGTCTGGTTTATATCCATTAAATGTTACAGCTGAAAGGGATAGCAGGAATATTACTGGAAGCCATCCATATACCTAAGTAGTTATTCATGACTTTCCAATACATAGAAATTATGGGAATCATAAAAATATATTCCATTATCTCTAACCTAAATGTGTTGCTAACTCAACCTCTCTTTTGTCAGAATCTTAAATGTCCATGGTCATTCTAGCACTATCAAACTGGAGAGATATTAAGATCAATGGAAATCAAGATGGGAAGAAACAATATTCTTTACACATTGCAATGAAAATATTTTACTTTCACAAACTTTATAAAAATGTTTGCAAGGGCACCTGGGTGGCTCAGTTGGTTAAGCGTCTGACTTTGGCTTAGGTCATGATCTCACAGTTCAGGAGTAGGAACCCGGCGTCTGGCTCTGTGCTGTCAGCTCAGAGCCTGGAGCCTGCTTCAGATTCTGTGTCTCCCTCTCTCTTTGCCCTTCCCCTGCTTGTGCTTTCTATCTCTCTCTTTCTCTCTCTCCCTCAAAATTAAAATAAAAACATTAAAAAATGTATGCACATATGAACACATTAGTAAGACTCCACACAAGTTAGGGGTCCTAACATTTAAATTTTATTAACCTAATGGTAAAATCTGTTTCCATTAGCACATCTTCCTGTTTTTTTTTTTTTTACCAGCCTTTTTGAATAGAGAAATATGCAATGTTCACATCAATACCCCTAACTAACACTCTTACGGCTGACTATGACAGCTGAATCATGCTGTGTTCTCCTTTTAATTTTCCTGTGCAACATCATTTTGATAACTTCTTTGGTTGCTCGCGTTAATATTTGTCTTATGTGTATGTTTACTTCATTTCCTATGTACTTATCATTAAGTTTCTATCACATTATCCTCTGGTTGTTTAAACTTGTTTTCAATGCTTTTAAAACATCATGTTTTAAAGCAACCTTTTGAAAAAGCTCTCTCTCCTGCAAAGAACTGACCCTTTTGCATCTGCAGGTCTGGTATAGTGCTCTCATCCTGTGATCTCCTTGACGATAATTCTAGGAGTTTCCTTTATTCTTTTGTGCTCCAATCCTCTGTTCACTAGATCCCACAGTTTTTTCTTTCTTAGTTTCCTCCCTAAATGTATGCGAAATATTTCTTCCTCCACTTTCTTGGCAAATGGGATGAGGAGGTAGATCTTTTGAGAATCGAATACCTAAAAAATTTGTATATTAAAAACTTGTATTTAAGTACTAATTTACTGAGCATAGAATTCTAGGCTATCTGTAGAATTCTAGCTGGAAATATTGTTTTTCCTTAAAACTTTGAAGATATTTCTCGATGACATAGTGGCTTTCAGTGTTGCTGATGGCTAACATTGTGACCCTTGAACTCATGTGTAAACTCTTCCCTAAGAGAGAAAAACAGAACAAAATAAAACACAGAGTCTCAAAATTCATTAAGGTGAGATGATATAGGTAAAAACCTGTAGAGAACGGTCTTTTGCAGCCATGGGTATAACAAGAATTTGGCTAAGAGGTAGGGCACAGAAAATATCTGATAAGTGTGTCAAAGTTAAAGTGCATCCTTGTGAAACTCAAGAACACTGTGGATAAAGAGAAGATTTAGAGAACTCCTATAGAGATAGAAATCAAGTTATGTACATCAACAATCAGAATGGCTTCAAACTTCTTAATCACAACACTGGAAACCAGGGAACAGTCCTGAAGTATTAGGACATCTAAATACCCCTATAGGGTTGATCGCTAGCTGTCCACAGCAGTGATTACACATTCTATGCTGATTTTTCTTTCTTGCTTTCTGTTTTCAGCTTCCCTGCCGCCCCCAACCCCCACACCCCTTTCCTTTCAGGAATCATCTCCCAAACCACCTGCAGCCAAATCCTTGTCTCATGCTTTACTTTCAGCACCGAGGTTGACAGAATACATTTATTGACTAGGGACTATATGACCCTTTTAAACCAAATATTACATTTCTAAATTCTGTAAAATTTTCTTTATTTGTTTGAAGTTTTCCCCTTTTTTCTAAAATTTATTTTATTTGCGTATGGAGCATCCTGGACACATCCTTTATTATTATTTTTCAATCTGCTTTCTCCAACTTGTCTCCCCTTGTCTTCTTTTGCCCTTATTCTTATTATTTTATTTTATTTTTTAACATTTCTTCATTTTTGAGAGATAGAGACAGAGCATGAGCAGGGGAGGGACAGGCAGGGAGGGAGACACAGAATCCGAACCAGGATCCAGGGTCTAAGCTGTCAACACAGTCTAACCTGGGGCTTGAACTCAGGAACTGTGAGATCATGACCTGAGCTGAAGTCAGACACTTGATGGACCGAGCCACCCAGGCGCCGCTTGCCCTTATTTTTAAATTAATTTTTTGAGAATTGTAGATTCACCTGCAGTTGTGATACACAATATAGAGAAACTCCATATTCCTTTTATCCAGTTCCTCCAATGGTAACATCTTACAAAACTCTACTACAATATCACAACCAGGTTGTTGCCAGTGATACAGTCACAACACAGAATATTGCCATCACCACCAGGACCCCTCATGTTGCCCATTTGTAGCCCACCCATTTCTCTCCCACTCCTAATCCCTCATCAGTCACTGGAAACTACTAATAAATTTCTTATCTCTAGAATTTTAATATTTCAAAAATGTTATATAATTTTTTAACATTGTATTTATTTTTGACAGACAGAGCATGGGGGGGGGGGGACCAGAGAAATACAAGGAGATGCAGAATAGGTTTTTTTGATTAATTTATTTTTTCTTATTAAATTTTTCTTTTGTTAATTATCTTTTCCTTGTCAAATCTCTTTGATTTATGTCCCCTAAATTTTCTTCTATGAGGTTTTTCTGAAAGTTTTGTAGTTTTACATTTTATATTTAAATCTATGATCCATACTGAGTTATTTCTGCATTAGATATTAAACTTAAGTTGTTTCATGTTTGCCTATGAATAATGCCTCGGCATTATTTGTTGGAAAGATCTTTCCTCCATTGAATTACTTTTCCACCTTTGTCAATAATAGCTGCATATGTTTATGTGAATCTACTTCTGGATTCTTTATCTGTTCCATAGTGTCCCTTAACAAACACCACAGTCTTTATTGTTGTGACTACATAAGTCATGATATCAGGTGAACTTTTTTTTCCCACTTTATTCATCTTTTCCTAGATTATTTTAACTATTCAAATTCCTTTGTCTTTCCCTATATTTTACTATCTAGATAGATAGATAGATAGATAGATAATAGCAAGATATATATACACATATACACAAATATATACATATATATATCATACACGTGTGTGTGTGTGTGTGTGTGTGTGTGTGTGTGTGTGTGTGTGTATACACAAAATATCTTGCTGGGATTTTAATAAGAATTGCACTAAATCTTTACATCAGTTTGGAGAGAATTGCCATTTATTGTATTGGGTCTTCCAAACCATAAACATAGCATGTTTTTGTATTTACCTTCTTTGATTTATTTAATCAGTGATATGCAGTTTTCAGCGTACAAATCTTATGTAGGTTTTGTTAAATTTGCATCTCAGTATATATGTTTTTTTGTAATTGTGGGTGACATTTTATTTTTAATTTTGGCTACCCATATTTGTTGCCGCTACACAAAAATACCAGTGCTTTTTGTATGTTATCTTTCATTCTGTGATTTGCTGAACTTACTTATGAATTCTAGGAGAGTTTTCTTTTTGTTTTCTTTTTAGATTTCTTGAGATTTGCAATGTAGACATTTAATCTGCCATTAGACAGAGTTTAATGTCTTTTTTATTTTTTGATCTGTATGAATTTTATTTGCCTTTCTTGCTTTATTGCAGAAGTTAAAACATTCAACATAATGATAAATAAGAATAGTGAGAACTGATATCTTTGCTTTGTACCTTACCTTAGGGGAAAAATATTCAATCTTTCACCACTCAATATAATGTTACTGATTTTCAAATATTAAGCAAGACTTGCATCCCTGGAACAAACTCTATTTAATCATTATATAATAATTTTAATATGTATTGCTAAATTCTATTTAATATTTTCTTCAAAATTTCTTTATTCCATAAGGCATATTAGCCTGTGATTTTTCTCTCCCTCCCCCCTTTTTTAATGCTATCTTTCTCTAGTTTTGGTATCATTAGGATACAGCTTTATAAAATTAAATAGAATTGTTTCCTCCTCTTATATTTTCTGGAAGAAATTGTGTAAAATATGTATTAATTCTTCTTTAAACATTCGGTAGAATTTTTCAGTAAAAGCACCTTGAAATGAAAACTTCTATTTTGGTAGTTTTTAAATTACAAATTCATTTTCCTTAATAGTTATAGAGCTATTCCAATTATCTAATTGTTTTTCAAGGAATTGGTCCAATTTCATCAAGGTTGTTAACTTTGTGTGTAAAATTTTATACGACATTCTTTGTTACTGCTTTGATATTTTCAGGGCCTGTATTAGTACTCTTAGTTTCATTCCTGATATTGGTTATTTGTGTCTTCACCATTTTTTTTCATTTTCAGTTTTGCTAGGAATTTCTCAACTTTATTATACATTTTATTTATTTTTAAACAGAATATATGGATACATTACAGAATTTTATTTTTTAATATTTATTTTTTTTTTTATTTTTGAGAGAGAGAGAAAGAGAGAGAGAGAGAGAGAGAGACCCTGCACACAAGCGGGAAAAGGGCAGAGAAGGAGACACAAAATCTGAAGCAGGCCCCAGGCTCTGAGCTGTCAGCACAGAGCCTGATGCGGGGCCAGAACCCACAAACTATGAGATCATGACTTGAGTCGAAGTCGGACACTAAACGACTAGCTACCCAGGTGCCTTTTATTAGACATTTTAAAAACTATTTGCTCCACTGATTTTCCCTTATTTTTCTCTTATCTTAATTATTTCCATCATTCTGTTCACTTTGAACTTATTTTGTTTGTTTTTATGTTCTTGAAGTGGGAGCTTAGATTATTGATATGACACTTTTTCTCTTTTCTAAGGTATATATTTATTATTATAATTTTCCCTCTTAGCAATTTTTTGACATGTATTTTATTTTCTTTCATTCAAAGAATTGCTTTACTTTCCTTGAGACCCCTTCTTGATCCATGGATTATTTTAAACTGTGTTGTTTAATTTCTAAGTGTTTGAAGATTTCTTGCTTTTTGATTTCTAGTTTGCTCTATTGTGCACAGAGAAAAATATTCTGTATTGTTTCAATTACTTTAAATTTGTTAAGGACTTTTTATAGCCTGAAACCTGGTCTCTCTAATATATGTTCCATGAGACTTGAAGAGAATATATATTCTATCATGTTGAGTGGAGTGTTCTATAAATGTTGGTTAGACTGTGTTTATGGTGTCTTCTAAACCCTTGCTGATTTTCTGTCAAGTTCTGTCAGTTGGATTATTTATGTAATGTTTTTCAGCCCCACCTACTTTCCCCTCTGCTTTCAGAATCCAATGCCCTGAATTTTCAATCTTTTGTTATATTTCCACGTATCGCTCAGTCTGTCCATTTTGGAGGGGCTGGGGTGAATTATTTTCTATTTTTCTCTCATCCAGCTCACTGATTATTTCCTTTCTCCTCTTCATTCTGTTGTTGTACCCCTCCATTCAATGCTTTTTTAAAAAAATGTTTAATGCAGCTGTTTTACTTTTTCATTGTAAAATTTTCATTTGCTTCTTCATTTTTGAACTTTCTTTGCAAAAACTTTCTATTTCTTTGTTGCCTTTTATACTTTTTCATTTGTCTTATGTGTAAGTATTATTTTAAGCAATTTTATGGTGTAAAAATAATTATTGGATATTAGTAATATTTCTCTCCTCATGTTATTAGCACTCACTGACTATCATTTTTTTAATTAACTTTGGGATCTTTTTAGTTCTTGGTATGATGCGTGATTTTTATTGGAACTTGGACATGGTGTGTATTATTTTATGAGATTCTGGATTTTACTTAAACCTTTTGCTTTAACTAGCTTTTTCTAAGACCACTTGACAGAGAAAGAGAAGGTGTCACCTCATTACATGAGGTAGGGGTACCAGCCCAGCTTCTCTACTTGGCCTCTGTTGACAACTGGGAGGGTGGGCTTATGGGAGGTAGGATTTCAGCTCCATCCTAGGCTTCCACTGATACCTCCCTATTTGAGATGAATAGGAGTGCCTCCACACTACTTCCAACAGAAATGGAGTAAAAATACTGATTCTCCACTAGGCCTTCTTTGAGACTGTCCCTGATCACTACAATATGGAGAGAGAAGTATGTTCCTCACATGATTTCCTTTGACTCCATCTTTGGAAGTAGGGTTGCTCATCATTGCCCTGGAGAGCTGAAAGTTCTGGCTTCCTTCTTGATCTTCTCTGCAATCACCGCACCTGGAGGTTAGAGCACCTTGTTACAGCTTGTTAAGGAGAAAAGTCTAGGTTCCCCACTTGGCTTTTGGCAACGTGAATGGAAGTGTGGCCATAGGTCTTCTGGGACATTTGGCTGAAGTGGAGCAGTAATTGCCTAAAAGTTTACTGTCTCATTAGGTTACTTTTTTTTTTGGTCTTTTGGCTAGAGAGAGCAGGTTTTTGTTGGAGCTTTATTCATCTACACCCATTAGAATATCCAGGTTTATGGTTTCTTCAACATCTGCCTTGGAGTGCAGGAGACAAAAAAAAAAAAAAAAAAAAAAAAAAAAAAATGTAGGGAACTTAGCACCATGTCGTTTTTCAGGTCCCAAAGTCCTTAATGGGTCTGCCTTTTCTCCACCTTTCAGAGTTGCTTTTCTGTTTTGTTTTGTTTTGTTTTTAACATATATAATGTCCCAAGTTTTAGTTGTATTTACTTGGAGAAATAGAGAAATGTATGTCCACTCCATCTTCATGGAAACAGAAATTGTTTCTTCTTGTTTTCCCTCCACTTTGGAAGATTTCAATTCCTGTACTGTGACACATTTTTAAATTCTGCTATTATATTTTTAAGGGCCAAGAACGCTTTTTATTACCAAGAACATTCCAAATTTATAATACCTTGTCTGTTACATAAATGCAATATCTTTTTTTTTATATCAAAGGACAATTTCATCTTAGATTTTGATCTTTGTGTTTTATTTCTTATAGATTTTTTGATGATTATTTGGTTTTAATCTTTTAAATTAAAGGCATTTATTGGATATCTGGTGATTCCAGAGTTTCTCTTCATATTTAAGACTAAGACAATAAAAGTTGAATGGGAGCTCTTTCCCCATAGATATAATTTACCAACAAAGGGATCCATTTTCCTGAAGTCTAAATATTGTCTTTTATTCTCTTGAAATATTTGGACTCCATGGAGGTAAAAATCCCAATATTCTGCTTATAATACATTGTATATGTAGTATATAGTACATATAATAACTTGACTGCCCTCTTTTGGTGAACCAAGTAATACAGAGACCCCTTAATCCTTGTATATGTTATGAAATATGTGTGTGTGTGTCTGTGTGTCTATGAATTTTTTAAAAATTAGTCTCCTGCAGAATACTAACAGCCAGTTGTACTTGGAATTATAACCAAACAATAAACTCTGATTTTATTTTTGAGAGTAAGATTCCATTCTGTTTTGTGAGCGATTTACTCTATCATGATGTGACAAAGATAGAAAATTACTGCTGTCTTCCAGGGGTCGATGAACACACCAATTTCTGGCCACTTTGGATTATCTGTATAGATAATTGGCATACTATTTTTACTTTTCAGCTCTCCTTCTTTGAATTCAGCTTCCTAGAGCATGCTAGGCTAACTAGCACACTTTGCACATTTCAGTGTCCAGAAGAATAAGTTTTAATTTCCTCTCATTACTTTGTGTTTATTAATTTTTGCTGCCGTTGGTCTTTCTCCTAGATATTTATTGTGTTTCAGCAGCCAGAAACCTAAGTGGTTACACTGGCAGAGCTAAATCCAGATTACTTAAGTAAACAGCCTGTATGCTCCATGAATCTTTAAAATACTTTTTCCATGTTAACATAGAATGATCCACTAGCTATCTTTTGTTGGGTTGTTTCTGTATTCATCAGAGTGATTTTTCTTGTGCATTGTACAAAGTTTTCCATTTGATATAACATGATGCTGGAGTAGAAGCATTTTTTCCAGTGTTATAAACCTTAACCATGGGCTTATTCATGGCAGGGTTATGTAGAATCTTATTGTGAGATAGACATTACAAAGTAGATCTGGTTGTTGAAACTAAGATAAGTTGCTCTTTCATTTCACTTCCTCTTTTCAATTAACCACCTCTCCCTCTGCAATTTTCTTGATTTTCTAACAATAGAATATTATGAAGAGCTGTATCTCTCTTTCTCTCTCCCCATTTTGGTAATGGCACTATTTAGTATTATAAAATAACATATTAAGAGTAGAAGCACAGTTTTGTCTTGCTTAGCTTTGAATTGGTTTCTTCTGTTTCTTTGAGACTTTGAAATATCAGAGTTCCTATGTTGCTACTTGCTTAAAAATCTTATTTTTGTATTTGTAGTTGAATTTTTTATCTCAACTGTCAACAGATCATTTTATTCCAACTGTGCCTTCTTACAGACACATTAAGAGCAATTCCCAGTGGTGCTTTTGGCTTGCTTAGAATTCATAATCAGAACCTTTCAAGCTCCAAATACCTAGGAGATACTCCACTCAACCTGTACATGGAAGGTTGGCAATTCCTTCCTGGCAGAAGACAGAAGATTAAAAGAACTCAACCACCTTTCACATGATTTCCCCTTCAGATAGAATGTTTTCAGTTCATTGAAAGTTCTAAGTCTCTGCTTTGAAATGTTGGAGAATTCCAAGTCTCTGCTTGGAAATATTGAAGTAAGCAATATTGACCTCAATGTTACTATTGCATCCTTTACACAAATTCTGTTTCAACACACAGGAAATAATACTAATTTGTCAAATAAATGCTTGGTGTATTTGTGAAAACTGCTATCTATAAAGAACAGTTCAAACATCATGACTTGTGTGTATGTAATATAAATAATTACCCTTGCCGCAATGCCCTCTCCTGGAGGGAGACACGCACGCAATCATCTCCCTTTATGAAGAACAACAATGGTGTTAATATTCCAGAAACATTAGTAGTTATCACTATAACCACTGATATTTGAATTTCTGGTATGATTTTTTATAGTTACATTTCAATACATATTTTTAAATCTTTTAGGGACCAGAATACTGCAAAGACCTAATACACATTGTGGAAAATCTAAAAGGCTCTTTAATTTCACCATGGTATATGTTCTAACCCCTATTCTTCTATTTCTAATCTTTATTCATGACCTAGTGAAACTGAAGACTTTCCTTCTCAGCAAAATACCAATTTATTTATTTCCTAAATTATTCATCTGCCTTTACTTTGTTTCCCTTTCTGATTACAAACAGCAAGCAATGTCATTCCATTATTGTAATTTTCATTTCTTTCAATTATTTTTTTTTAGTTTTGAGTGTTCATCTTGCACTGTTAAATTTAGTCTTTAGTATTTATTTATTTTGATACTCTTATAAGTTGAATTGTTTTCTTAGTTTTATTTTTGGCATGGTCACTGGTAGTACACAATTTTTTTGTATCAACGTTGTATCCTGAAAACTTTCTCAATGTGTTTATTAATTCTATTCATTTTTTTAAGTGGGAGCATTCCTCGTGATTTTCTAAATATAAGATCATGCCATTTGTGAATACAGATCGTTTTACATTATCATTTCTAGTCAATACACTAATTTTTTTCTTTTTTTTTAGAGAGAGAGAGAGAGAGAGCACGAGCAGGGAAGAGGGGCAGGGGGAGAGAGAGAGAGAATCCCAAGCAGGCTCCATGATCAGCATGAAGCCCAACATGGGGTTCAATCCCAGGATTCTGTGAACATGATCTGAGTCAAAATCAAGAGTAGGATGCTCAGCTGACAGCCACGCTGGCACCCCTTGATACAAATGTTTTTAAGCTTGCATAAATCCCAGACCTAAAGAATTTCCAGACAGATGTCCTATTTATCGATATGTTAACTTACTTTCCCAGATTATTATGATTTAACAAGTTGGGAAACACTGTGGTAATCTATTTGCATTACCTTTAATATGAAAACAATGTCATACATTGAAATATGTGAATTAAATAATATCCCAAGGTTATGTGATTCACGAATCAATTCCTGCAGCAATGCCGTCCAGCAGTTCTTCTCAAATGTTAAATCACACATGATTTACCTGGCAGCATTCTTAAAACTCAGACTGATTCAGTTGGCTCATAGAGGTACCCGAGATTTGGCATTTCTAGTCTCTCGAGAAGAAAAATTGCCAATGGAGATACAGCCTGTAAAAGATTCATCTTGTACAGTTTTGCATCTGAAGCAACTAGTTTTGTTTTTGCTGTTTTTATTTTAAACATATTTTAAAGTGTATTCACTTATTTTGAGAGAAATAGTGAGTGGGGGAGGTACAGAGAGAGAGGGAAAGAGAGAGAATCTCAAGCAGGCTCCACACTGTGAACAAAGGGCCCTATGCAGGGTTCAGTCTCAAGAACTGTGACATCATGATCTGAGCCAAAATCAAGAGTCAGACACTTAACCAAATGAGCCACCCAGGTGCCCCTTTTAAACATTTTTAATTTGTATTTTTACTTTATTACTATTTTTTAATTTATTTATTTTTGAGAGAGAGAGAGACAGAGCACAAGCAGAGGAGTGGCAGAGATAGAGGGAGACACAGAATCTGAAGCAGGCTCTAGGCTGTGAGCTGTTAGCACAGAGCCCAACACAGGGCTCGAACTCACAACCCATGAGATCATGACCTGAGCCAAAGTTGGAGGCTTAACCAACTGAACCACCCGTGCTTCCCTAAATATTTTTTTAAATTAAGGTGAAATTAACATAATGTAAAATTAATAATTTTTAAATGTACATTCACAGTGTTGCACGACCACCATCTTGACGTATCTAATTCAAAACATCTTCATCACCCAGAAGGTGAACCTAACACTTTAAACAGCTGTTGTCTTCTTTCTTTCTATCCCTAATCTTTGGCACTCACCAATCTTCATTATTTGTCTATGGCTTTATCAATTTTGAATACTTCATGTAAATAGAGTCATACAATATGTGATATTTTATGTCTAGCTTCTTTCATTTAGTATAATGTTTTTGAGACTTATCCATGTCATAATATGTATCAGTACTTCACTCTTTTTTTTAAATGTTTATTTATTTTTGAGAGAGACAGAAAGATCATGAGTGGGGGAGGGGCAGAGAGAGAAGGAGACATAGAATCAGAAGCAGGCTCCAGGCTCTGAGCTGTCAGTACAGAGCCCGATGCAGGCCTTGAACCCAAGAACCTGAGCTGAAGTCGGAGGCTCAACCAACTGAACCACCCAGGCACCTCAGTACTTCACTGTTTTTAAGATTAAATAATATACCATTTTATGTATACACCACAATCTGTTTTTCCATTCATTTCCTGATGGACATTTGGGGCATAGCCTTTTGACTGTTGTGATTGGTGCTGCTACAAACATATGTATGTACATGTTTGTTCAAAAACCTGTTTTTAACCATATCAGTTATATATGTGTATATATATATGTGTGTGTATATATACACACACACACATATATATATACATATATATATGTATACATATATATATATATATACATATATATATGTATATATATATATATGACTGGAATTGCTGGGTCAGAAAGCTATTCTATATTTTACTTTTTGAGGAACCACCAATATTTTCCTGAGTGAGCCATTTTATATCCCCACCTTCAATGTATGAAGGAACAGAATTTTCCATATCTTTGCCAACTCTTGTAATTTTCCATTTTTTTATATAGCCATCCTAGTGGGTATAAAGTAGCACCTCACTGTAGGTTTTGATTTGCATGTCCCTAAGGACTAATGGTGTTGAGAATATTTTCTGTACTTATTGGCCATTTATGTATCTTCTTTGGGAAAATGTCTAATCAAGACTTTTGACCATTTAAAAATAAATTTTTCTTTGCTACTGAATTTAAATGTTCTTTATATATTCTGGGTACCAGATGTTTATTAAATATATGATCTGTAAACATTTCCTCACATTCTGTCCTTGTCTTTTCACTATTCATACAGCATGCAACTGTCTTTTTTTATTCAGTCGTAATTTATCTCTTCACTGTTCATTTTGTTATTATACAGATTGTTTCCTTTTCCTCCACCCATTTTCTTAATAAATTGGGAATTAATCAATTAGAGTTTACCTATAAAATTCACAAAAAAATGAAATCTAGGGGTGCCTGGGTGGCTTAGTTGGTTCAGCGTCTGACTTCGGCTTAGATCATGATCTCTCCGTTCATGGGTTTGAGCCCTGCATCAGGCTCTGTGCTAACAGCTGGGAGCCTGGAGCCTGCTTCAGATCCTGTGTTTTGCTCTTTCTCTGCCCCTCCTCTGCTCCTGCTCTGTTTCTCTTTCTCTTTCTCAAAAATAAATAAACATTAAAAAAATTTTTTAATGAAATCTAAAGTTAACCATTTTTCCACTCATTCTAAAGAGTAAGCTAGTAGACATAATAATGCTTTACAAATTATTTTCCCCCTTTTATTTTATTTTTGTCTAGGATTTTAATCTTTTTTTAATCCCAAATAACAGATTTTATGATTATTTTATATAATCACTTAGATTTATCTATATGTTTACCTATTGATTAGTTCAGCATACAGAAAATATAACTATATTTTCTAAGCCAATAAATGATTGAAAAGAGCAGTTTTATTTTTTTTTACATGTTTGCAAATTTCTGTAATGTCTGTCTTAATAGAAGATGGCTAGATTCTTACCTGCTTCTGCATTCAATCGGTAGTGATATAGTCCGTAGAAAATTCACTATATATTCATGAGGGAATGCGTGAAATAGATGATGTTGTATTAGTATTGTGACAAAATCAGTTTTGACCTTGCAGAGTCCCTGAAAGTTCAGGGAAGCCCAGGAAAGATTGGACCACATTTTGAATACTAGCATGGAACCATATATAGAAAAGATGTTTCTTACTTCAGATCTAAGTACTGGGAGAAGTCTTGAAACCAGCATTTCTTTATTAAAGATTTTGTAAAAACAAAGTCTAGACACCTTGCTAAAGAATATCAAAGGTCTCCTACAATTACATGAATATGAATATGTCATCTCTCCCACCGGAATATAAGTATCTCAATGGTAATAGCTTTTAATTTTGTGTCTATAGCATAAAGTTGATTCCCAGTAAATATGAAACTTATGTTTCACCCTGTTGCAAAATGAATTAAAGCTACTCAAAGCTCCATTTAGATTATGTTGCTTTTAGAGCATTTAAATGGTCAACAGATGGAAATTGTAAAGTGTTACAGACCTTTTGAGAGACTATTACTCATAACAACAACAAAAATATATTTCTGCAAAATTCTTACACATCCCTTCTCCTCTAGAAAAAAACAAATCTGCACTCAGATAATCTAGGATCAGTTTAACTGAAATGATCCTCGGGTGTTTTAAATCTGATTTATAGCATTTTCTTTACTTCTACTTTCATCCTGTGTAGTCTCTCACCAACAGCAAATGGTCTTACTTATTTGGTTTGGTACATTAATGGGCTAATATTGTCTGTCCACATTTCAGAAGAAAAGTTAACATGTTTTTATTTTCAAATATATAATTGTATTGATTTGATAAATTATGAAAGTAATTTAAAATTATTTATGAAATAAAATATCTGTGTTCAGAGCACACAAAAAGTTGCCTTTAATACTCATCAATCCTAACATGGCCCTAAGTCACCACGAAGAATGTTGTTTCAAGAAAACTTTGATCAAAATAAGTAAATATTCAAACATTCAAATACACATTATATCATTATAATAATTATTTAAGACAGTTATTATTATTTTTTTTCATTTTCTGGACCAAAAAAAAAAGGTAATTATTGTATACAACTGAAACAATTATCATTAACATTTCAATTTTATTTAAATTAGTCCCTAATGTTCATTTTATCATAACAAAGTTAAGAAAATCTAAAGTAACTAGAAAAGACTGGGTTACATAGAATCTTCTTCATCTACGATTACATTTGCCCTATTATATTTTGGTGTTCCAGAATAAGTCAAATGCTTTTATACTTCTGATAAATGTTTCAGTGAGAAAGAATCATCTTTGGCTTCTTGCCTTTGGAGATCTCAGCCTCATTTTTGTTTTTCTTTCTTCTTTCTCTTCCTTTTTCTTTCTTTCTTTCCTTCTTTCTTCCTTTTTCTTTGTTTCATTCCTTCTTTCTCTTTCTTTCTTTCTTTCTTTCTTTCTTTCTTTCTTTCTTTCTTTCATTACCTCAGCCTTATTTTAAAACAAGTGCTCAGTATATCTGTGGTGAGCCAGGCTCTTTAGTTAAGTGGGTTTGCTTTCTGAGATAAGTAGATTGAATCATGTTTCAATAAATTCTATGAATATTTCGCATATTCTTAGAATGATAGATGGGTTTTGACGTTGGGTTTTTTTTTAAATGTTTATTTAGTTATTCTTTAGAGAGAAAGCAAGCAGAAAAGGGGCAGAAAGAGAGGGAGAGAGAGAATCTAAAGCAGGCTCCTCGCTGTCAGTGCAGAGCTCAACACAGAGCTCAATCCCACAAACCCGTGAGATCATGACTTGAGTGGAGCTCAAGAATTGGATGCTTAACTGAGACACCCAGGCACCCCTCACTTGGTTTAATCCAGGCTAAGTGACAGTGGCTACTTGGACACCGGCTACTCAGGATTATAAGGCTGCAGGACAAGGAAATATCGAACCGATATTTTGCATATTCAGACACTGGCTTAAAACTTGGAAACAAGTTCACTGAGATGAAAATATCAGAGAAAAAATCAGTAATATCATGTAGGAGGTAAAAAAATGGAATCATATGGTTGTAAATAGACTAGTTATTTTTTTTTATGGAGACTAAATTATGGAAAATTTTAAATGTCAGTAAATCTTAAATGTCTTGAATGTCATTTGATAGCTGATAGAAACCATTAAGTTTTTTCAATATTTTCATGAAGTGCATTCTAACAGTATTTTATTGGAGTGTTAGCTATGTTTGTAATGGTCACAATACTCTTTTTGTTGTTGTTTTATAAGTGAATTATTATTTCCAAACTCAGCTAATATTGTAGCTTGTCTTTATGGGTTTTTTAAACATCCCCATCTCATTCTCCAATAAACAAAGGACACAGTCTCTCTCCTTTGACTTCTAAGATACTTGATGCACACTTCTTTTAGGGCACTTTGGACATACTCTCTGTCATTGTAATTATTTATGTGCACATCACATATCCATTGGTGGGAAACAGGATTCTTGGATCTGATTCATTTCTGTATAGTGCCTTCTAGAGTAAGTTGTTTAAAAAAATGTTCAATAAGTATTGATTTGTTGAAGAAATCATTTTGTTAGAAAATACAAGTTACCAAAGACAGGGCTTTGACACAAAAATAGTAGAAATATGGGGCATCCGGATGGCTCAGTCAGTTGGGTGTTCAACTTTGGCTCAGGTCATGATCTCACAGTTCGTGGGTTTGAGCCCCACGTACAGCTCTGTGCTGACAGCTCAAAGACTGGAACCTGTTTCAGATTCTGTGTCTCCCTCTCTCTCTGCCCCTCCCCTGCTTGCTTGGTCTCTCTCTCTCTCTCAGAAATAAATAAAAACACTAAAAAAATGTTCTAAAATAGTAGAAATATTATAGAGGACTCATCAAAGAAGTGCCTGAAAACCACCAAGAGTGAACCCTAAAATAAACTATGAACTCTAAGGAAAATATGCTGTGTCAATGGTGGCTTTTCCTTGTAACAAATATACCATTTTGGTGAGTGTTGATAATGGGGGAGTCTCTGTATTTTGGGGGCAGGTATTTTTGGGCAATCTGTGTACCTCCGTCTCAATTTTGTTGTAAACCTAAAACTGCACTAAAAAAAATTAAGTCTGAAAAAAAAAAACCCTGAATGTTTGGGATGATGAAGGAATTTTCACTTTTACTAGATGTTTTAGTATTGTGATTTGTGAGTAACTCAGCCCAAATTCCAGATTCATGATCATTTTGGGGGAGAGGAGGAGAGAAGAAAAAAAGAAAAGAAAAAAAAAAACCCAATTTGTAGAAAAGCCAAATAAGCAGGGGTAGGCAAGTTTTTGTTTTTAATCTTATTTGCATGACTATGCCTCTGACTCATAAACTGCTTCTATAGAAACACACTAAAATACCTGCTGAGAACCCATAGCTGCATTTTATTTTAATGCTGAAGCAAACTTTACTTCTGTTTATAAAAGATTTCACTTTTAAGTCCAATTAAGAAAAGAAAAAACTTATGTGAGGCAAATTACAGAAACAAATACATGGGAGAACTGCTGTCTTGTAACAGTCTCAGTCTCTTTCAAATTACTTTGAATTTCTCTTAGAAAAAATTCACTGTTTAATTCTGTTTCTTATTTCCTTCCCCTAGGCATTGTGTATTATCTTATTTAGGGTCACAGAAAGAATTTAGAATTCATTTTCCCTTTCATAAATGTGAAAAAGCTTGTAACAATGACTTTAGCGAGCTCTTTGCCTATATTTCATGTAAGCGGAGTCTTAAACTAGCTCCTGATAGAATAAGATGTCTACAATTTACATGCATAAATAGTATAGCACATTTAACTCTACATACGATGCAGAAGCTCTTTTTTGCCTCGATATTTTGGGCTTCTAGGTGATATAATCAATGCAGTGGCAGCATAGAGATTGGTTCTGGAAGAATCTGTGCCGTGATCATATAGCGTGTGATATTTTAACTAATATCTTAAAATTATAAAATAGTGAAAACTCAAAAGTAGTAATGTATAACAATACAGTTTCAAATTTTATATAATTATCAGCATCATTGGGACCTAATTTTCATATCTATCTCAAAGGAGTAAGGAGATGCTTAAAAATTATTAAAATCTAGTTTAAAATTTTTTTATATGTTTTTATTTTTGAGAGAGACAGAGCACGAGTGGGGGAGGGGCAGAGAGAGAGGAAGACGGAATCTGAAGCAGGCTCCAGGCTCTGAGCTGTCAGCACACAGCCTAATGCGGGTTTGCATTAGTGAACCCTGAGCTGAAGTCGGACGCTTAACCGAGTGAGCCACTCAGGCGCCCCTAAAATCTAGTTTAAATTCCACGTTCTGATGATCATAAAACTTAAACAAGTTTTCGTCCTGATTATTGCTGCCCTTCCTAGTTATTGAAATACAACAAAGAGAAACTCTGTTCTATTTCTGTGCATGGTTTCTACCACGCACTGCTTCGTGCGGAAGCCACTGCTTCTAGTGGCTGTGACTCTCATCTTACTTTTTCTCCCCGGGTGAGCATGGTTACTCCAAAGGTATCACAACCTCGTCTGTTAGCCAAATAAGAATCTCCTTTTCAGGTTACTCTCTCAAGCACTGGATCTATTCTTTCACATCCTTTCTTGGATGTCTCATAAGAAGTCAAAATACAAATCTAAAACTGAGGCTCCAGTTTCTCCTACAAAACATTCTCTTCTTCACAGGCCCCGTATAATGCTGAATGACTCTACCATATCGCTTAATTTCTCAAGCTAGTCTGTGTCTCTCCTTCATTATCGTCAGCAATAATCTATGATTCTTTTTGTTTGGTTTTACCTACTTAATCACTTTTGAATTTTCTCCTCCTCTGTTACCAATTGAAGTTAGGCTCTCAGGATTGATTGCTTTGATTAGGGCAACAATTTTCCACCTATTCGTTATGATTTTAACCTTGGTCCATATCCATAATCCATTTTCCAGACTATAACCTATTGTTCAGACAAGTGTTTACATTTCATATTTGCCTCAGGGATTCAAAATAGATGTTCTATTAGAGTTCCTAGGAGCCTTCCCATGCATGCGGAAGTTTAACTTTTTCTAAGTAGGAATTTTCAAAATGTACTTTTTAAAAATGTACTTTCTTGTTAAATAATAGCCACTAATATTTAAGGAAATACACTTGTGTAAAAGTATCCAAAGTGTTCATATATAAGTCAGTAGCCCTGCAGATGAGAGGAGAAAAGATATAGGACAGATACTTACGTGATAATATCAAAAGATTAGTAAGCTAATTGCATATCAAAAATAACTCTTAAGATTGTTTTTTAAGTTTCTCTGAAACTTACTGTGTAAGCTTCCTCATCTAGAAAATAACAGTAGGACAGTGTAAAGAATTAAATGAGTTCAGGGGTGCCCGGATGGGTGAGTAAATGGAGCATGTGACTCTTGATCTTGGGGGTGTAGGTTTGAGCCCCACGTTGTGTGCAGAGGTCACTTAAAAATAAAATCTTAAAAAGAGAATTAGGGGCTCCTGGGTGGTTCAGTCGATTAAGTGTCTGACTTTGGCTCATGTCATGATCTTATGGTTGGCAGGTTTGAGCCCTGTATTAGGCTTTGCACTGACAGTGTGGAGCCTGCTTGGGATTCTCTCTCTCTCTCTCTCTCTCTCTTTCCCTCTCCCTCTGCCCCTCTTCCCTCCTCTGAAAATAAATAAATATACAAACAAATAAACAAAAAATTAAATTAGTTCATATGTGTAAAGAACTTACTTATGTTTGTAAGAATCAGATGAGTCCTGTAGGGACATTCATTTTTCCACTTAATAAATAAGGTATCCAAGGAACTATGATATATATGTTATATACTGGACATACCAAATAAGTAAGGACAAACCTTGTCTCACCAGAGAGAAATGACTTTTCTGCTTAGGACAGGGTGCCTCAGCCAGAGGGATCTAGAAGGGAAGGAGGGTTATGCAAGTCAGCAATAAAAATAAAAGAAACCCAAAGTCGTTTGAAGAACGAATGGTGTTTCCGTGCTCTGCAGTAGTCTGGTGGTAGGGTGAGGTCAACTGAGTTACTTTTCCTTTTTCCAGTTTGTATCAGTAATCAAATATTGGCTTCCTCTTAGAAAGCCACAGGAATCTCAAATAAATCATTTTCCTTTTTTTTCTTTAATTAGCAGCAGCATATTGTTCAACTTGGACAGCTAGGGTATGACACCCAGAATACTGGTATAAATACGGCAAATTAGTTCTTTGTTGCATTAAAACAATTCCTTTGTAAAATAGATAAAACAAAATTTCCTAAGTGTAAACATCTGATAGCCTCTAGCTACCATTTAGAAATACTTTAATCACTGCAAAAATTATGATTAGGACCAATAAAATACATAAATTATAACAAAGGCCAAATCATGACCATGTATTTCAATCCATGCATACATTTTTTGCAACAAACAGTCTATGAATATTTAATGTAATTGAATTGCATTTATTTGGTGTAGCCGTGCGTAAAAACAGTTAGAATTCATTGAATGTGAATAATCTGCAAATACTTAAAATAAAAAAGATATAGAATTATATACTCAAAAGGATACACAAAAGTACATTGAGATATGTAGACACCTTAACTGAGAGAAAGGCAAATATATGCTTTTATGCTTCTTCTTAATTTAAATGTAATGCAATTGATTAGAAATGACAAAAATAAGACCTTATGTGAAGTTTCAGAGGGAAATGAGTGTGAACATGTCAGACCTTATGTATACCAGATTGCTTTGTAGTTTGTAGCATGGAATGGATAAAACATACGTATCAAATTTGACATTCATGATCACAATTTTCTAGGCTCAATTTCCACATAAAATATAGGATATAACAACATAATTAAGACTTTTTAAAAAAATTATTTTGTTATTTCTAAACACATCCATTATTTCATCATTTCCTGAGGCCCTACCAAATGCAAGAAACTATATTAAATGCTTGAATTAAAGATGAGTTCCACTTCTGTCTCTTTGTATCTAAAAATTGGCTGTAGGAAACTGATGTAAAGAAAATGTCCTTCCATGTTGGCAGAACTGGTAAGAAAAGCACTAACAGTTTCATGAAATAGAAGCAGGAGGAACTAAAAGTCATTTATCAACTTAGGATGTATGCAGTGATTTTGAAAATGAATTTCGCTGTGTTTTGGATTTTATTACCAGAAACATTTTATTGTATTCTTGTATACTGGTAAATCAGTACCTAAGCTACCAACCATTTTTAACACCTCATTGTTGGAAGACCTGAAAACAAAATGAAAATAAACCAAACCAGTTCTTTTACATAAAATACATAACAAAGATCTGAGATTCAAGGGGATTCTTGGAGTCCTTTACATTAATTGCAACAACATAAAAGAAAAGGAAAAAAGGGGGGAAAAAAGGACAAGAAAGTAAAAAGAATCCTAACATAGTATATTAATGGAAGATTACCTTCAAATAAATTTTTCACTAAGCTCTTTTTTAAATGATGAGTGATTGATATATAATGATTGTCAAAATCTATTTAATGAACATTTACTTACCACCTCCCATTATAAGATTTTTTAAATGGTATTTGTGCTGAAATTCAATAGATACTGCTGGTAGAAAAAGTAATCACTGTCCAAAAAGTCCAACATAAAAATAAAAATTGAAAAAAGAAAGTAAAAACATTATGAATTTAACTGTTTTAAATATGTAACTTTTATGATGTGTGCAATTTTGATAAAATCTTAGTTACTAATGGATAGGACATAAGAGATTACTAAACAGGAATTTTCTTCACTCTGTTTCACCTTGGTAGCTCAAAGTCAAAATAAAGCCATTATTGGGGTGCCTGGGTGGCTCTATCTGTTATGCATCCAACTCTAGATTTCAGCTCAGGTCATAATCTCATGATTAGTGAGTTCAAGGACCACATTGGGCTCCTTGCTGATGGTGCAGAGACTGCTAAGGATTCTCTCTCTCTCTCTCTCTCTCTCTCTCTCTCCGCCCCTCCCTTGCACTCTCTCTCTCAAAATAAATAAATAAACCTAAAATACTACTTATATAAGATAGAAAATGTATTGTATTTTGTTTAATTAAAATGTTTTAAAATATTTATTTGTTTTTGAGAGAGAGATAAAGTGCGAACCGGGGAGATGCAGAGAGAAGGAGGCACAGAATCCGAAGCAGGCTCCAGGCTCTGAGCTGTCTGCACAGAGTCCAACACAGGGCTCAAACTCATGAACTGTGAGTCATGACTTGAGTCAAAGTCAGATTTTTAATGAACTGAGCCACCTAGGTGCCCCCTTTTTATTTAACTGACTGAGCCACCCAGGCACCCCCATTTTATTTTATGATAAAACCTTGGAATGTGAGTAATTTGTTCTGTGAGTATTCTGCAAGACAAGCAAACCTTTCTCATAAATTTTAATTTGATAAACGAGCAATGTCTTGCAATAAGAGTAGTATGTGATGCCAAATGTCACATGATCATAATTGAGATCATTGCTCTTCTCTCTCTCTCTTGCTGCACGATTGTGGGTGATCATCTCCCATGACCGGATGCTTGGTCTCAGGCCATGGCTTGGCAGAAACTAGTGATTTTTCAGAACATTGGAAGGTGCCCACACTGGTATCTGACTATTGCATCCAAATGTTGAATTACGAGCAACAACAAGAGTTTATGGAGGAGATCTCCTCTGCAGAGGAGGAGGAGAAAAAAGGTGGAGGAATCCCTAACTTCAAATGAGATGAGGGAGATGTGTAAAATGTGGGAAACTGCAAAATTTTGTAGAAAAGCACCACCCAGAGAAGGCTGTAGTAGTATGAGTGATGAATCTGTTTAATGACCATGCAATGTCACATTTATGCGAAATCCTCGAAAAGAGGCCAAAGCAAGTGTCATTAGATAGCTTTCTTGTTAAAGTTGCATGAAAATAAAAAGATTCCATTGAGTCAATAGATAGCAGTGATTCTGTTGGTGATAGTGAAAGTCATCCTACACAATAACCCTCCTCTCTCTTATCTCTCTCACACCAGTCACAAAGATTTTCAAAGGTAAGTGTAGGTTGATTTGTTTATTTTTCTTTATATTTTGTATTTTCTTTGTTATTTTGTACTATATTACAGTATTGCAACCATTTTTATGTGAATACTTTTGGGTTTTGTAATGAATCATCTGAGTTTCCATTATTTCTTGTGGGGAAATTCACTTTGATATACAAGCGCTTTGGATTAAGCATGTTTCCAGAACGAATTATGTTCGCAAGCCAAGGTTTTATTTTATGTTAGTTTCTACAATAGTCTACTTTCATCTTGCTATCTACATCTGTGTTAATCTAATTAGTCAAGTTTCTGATATCCATACCTTATCTCTATAAGCACGGTTTTAGTGAAATGATATTATACACATATATTTAGAATAGAATGAAATTTGTCATGTGTTCTTTAAATTGACTAATCCACCATTAACCTTCCTTCAATGAAGACTTTATATAATCTTACAAATTTCGATTACCATAATGTTTTCGGAAAATAGTAAGGTGTGCAGGTCTTTTTGCCAGGCACTAAATGCCCCTAGAAGGATTTATAAATTATGTTCCATATGTCTCTGTTGCTGTTCCCTTTAATTTCTACTTGTTCAGTCCATTTCTTTCACTATTTATTTCTTTCTTTGCACAGTTTCAGCTGAAAACTTTTAAAGTTGTCTGGACAAATCTGACAACAAAGCATGTGAATTCAACAAGCTTAATATTATAATAATCTTCAGTAGTATACTCTAACCTGCAGGTAAATGGGTAATAATTTTATAATTTCCCTACACGGACTTTGTGATGGTCATTTTCCCTTTTGTAGGTATATTTTCTCTAATAAATCTTGGTTTCTGGCTTTGTTCCAGGTAATATATATTGTCAGAAGTCTAATGAGTAAGATATTGCCACATAAAAATTACTGAAGTACACTAGTACAAAGACTAGTGAATTCTCCATTCATAAAATAATATACTACATAGAACAGAGCTGAAGAGCAACAGACATGTAACCTTAAAAATAATCAAGATATTGGGGTGGCTGCTGGCTCAGTTGGTTGAACATCTGACTCTTGATTTCGGCTCAGGTCATAATCCCAGTGTCATGGGATCGAGCTCTGGGTCTGGCTCCATGCTGAGTGTGGGGCCTGCTTAAGATTCTCTCTCTGTCTCTCTTTCTCTTGGCACCTGTGTGTCTTAATCAGTTAAGCATCTGTCTTCAGCTCAGGTCATGATCTCACAGTTTGTGAGTTCAAGCCCCGCATAGGGCTCTGTGCTGACAGCTCAGAGCTTGGAGCCTGCTTCAGATTCTGCATTTCCCTCTCTCTCTACCCCTCTTCTGCTCACACTCTGTCTTCCTCTGTCTCTCAAAAGTAAATAAACATTAAAATAAAAGACTCTATCTCTCTCCCTCTACCCCTCTCCCCTGATTATGTACTCTCTCTCCCAAGAAATAAAGAGAGAGAGAGAGAAAATCAAGACATAGGTGTCTGTGCTATTTCTTTGTTAATACCTTTATTTGAAGGTGACTCAAGGTAAATCACATTTCAAAAACTAAAGTAAAAGAAACATTGGCTATTAGGATTAAATAATCATTATCTTAGCATATATACTTATATACATATTTGCTAACATATCCATAACTATATATAATCCTTACTTGATTATATGAGAATATATATGAGAAAGATTATATGAGAAGAATATGAGAAAGAGTCCTGACTCATTCAAAACTAAGCATAAAGAAAACTCAGCTTGCAATGATCAGCAGCTTTCTCATTGATCACTACATGTCATGTTTGGCTTCAGTGGTGATCCCCATAGCTCAGCATCTAGTATTGATAATATATTAAGTCTTTCAGCTTAGAGTCACCTCTGCAAGTTGTGGTTTGAACGTGAGCTTAGAGATGAATCATTCTCTCACATACTGCCTTTTCCTCTCTCTGTCACTCTGCAATAAATTACATAGTAACTCTTTACAACTCACAAACGTTAATAGCCCTACATTTGCGATGTTTTCTTTGTCACATAAACCTAAGAATCAATCATTTTTAAAAGAAAAGACACTTTCATGCTAGTTATAAGAAGATACAATTAATTTGTTTAGAAGAAAGTGGCAGTAAATAATACCATATGATATGACATATCTTTAATTAATCATGAAATTACTTAAGTTAAAATTGAATAGATATAAAACATGCATCTAAACATATCTAAAATGAAACAAAATTAGTGTTTAGCATGTTTCTACAACATCATAATTACTGACTAGATGCAGAGGAGCAAAGCTGTGATCATGTTAAAACATGTTTCAAACATATCTAAAATAAATTGATTCAATATTTTAAAAAAATACTCACTTTACTACTGATTGATTTTGCTCTTTTTTTTCCTTTGTCCAAATTGTGATATTTGCCTATGTTTGAACAAATACTATTTACTTGTTTTCTTTATATATTACATATATTATGTATTTCACTCCATGTATATCCATGGCATGTGGTTAGTAGGATAGCTTGGTCAATGGAAATATTAGTATTTAAGTTACTCACAGAAGTGACAATGACATTAATGGAAGCATACTAAGTTTGTTACAGAATGTAAAATTCATAAGAATGGGAAATAAAAACAGATTATATAGTAGTATTACTTCTTGCCCCATCTACTGCAATTTCCCTACATTTTAGTCCTTATGCAACGTAATTTTCTCTTACAATTCAGCCCACATTGATACACTATTATGTATTAGATGTTTATTTTCTGACTCTTCTATTGGCATGAAAGCTTTTTTTTTCCATTAGGTGTCTTACATGTATTTACCTTCTAATATTGAATATATTTGATAAATATTGATATACAACAATTGTTTACCAAAAACATTAGCCAGTGGGGCGCCTTGGTGGCTCAGTCAGTTAAGCGGCCAACTTCGGCTCAGGTCATGATCTCGCGGTCTGTGAGTCCCAGGCCCCCGGAGGCTCTGTGCTGACAGCTCAGAGCCTAGAGCCTGCTTCGGATTCTGTGTCTCCCTCTCTCTCTGCCCTTCCTCTGTTCACACTCGGTCTCTGTCAAAAAATAAGTGAACATTCAATAAATCAAACAATAAAAGTACGTATCTAGATTACCTTTATACATATATTTAGTTTTTCACTTTTATAGTCCATGAGGTTATACATCTAAAGACATCAAGAATTCCAGGTAGTAGTTTGGAATTGAATTGATACATTCTTGGAAATTAATTGAAATTAATACATTCTTTGCAATACTTTAAGGCCATTGTTTCAGCTTAAAATACTGCAGAAACAATATGTTTATCTTCTCAAGGTTACTACACATTGTTAAGCAATAGTGGAAAAAACACCTTTATTCCTTTGGGCTCCACCATGTGTGTTCTAGCTCTTCCAAAATTTCTTTTCTGTAATCGCTAAACTAGAAAGTGATATATATCAGGGGAAAAAAGATTGGGTGGGGTAGAATTTGAGAACAACATTTTTTAAGGCCAGCCTTAAGAAATTACTTTTGCCCACCTAGAAGTAGAAGGAGCTTGTAAGAGCTAACCTGAGAAATATGTTACAGCCCCTTGGCAAGTCCCATTGGAATTAACTATCAGAAAATGCTAGAGAAAATCAACAGTAATTCAAGATTGTGAAATCAGGACTGTGACTTTGAAATCATTTTCTGTGTTAAAGTTCTACCTTCCATGTGTTTAGACAGATTCTCTGGGGCGTGGTATAAATTTGCATTTTTTTTAAATGGCAGTTTCACTAGCGACACCATATAGACAACATATCCTTTTCACCCTACTTCAAAAGGGCAATAAAATGTTGCCCTTCTGAAAATGACTATGGTGCATTGTGTATGCTTTAGTCAAGTACGATGTGTTTTTTTTTATATTAGACAGATCTAAAGGAAGTGTGGGAATTGAGCAAAGGTCTAAAAAATATTCAGGTGGAATATGCTTATAGTAAGGCCATGCTTATAGTAAGACAGGGTTACCACAGGCAAAAAAAAAAATAATAATAATAATCAAGAATGTTTCACTTTCAGAAGTAAGCTGTCATTACCCATTTTATTAAATTCAATCACACAGCCCAATTGAATAAATTTAAAATCAAATTAATATTTGAATTAATATACTTGTGGTTTTGGTCACCAGAGAATAGAGTGGATTTCTGCTGATACCTTAAAGTCTATGTGTAGATCAATACAAAGTCAGATATAGATAGATAGATAGATAGATAGAGATAGATATTTAGAATCGATATATATATATATATATATATATATATATATATATATATATAAAATCATGGAAGGATGTAAGCATAACAGGTAAGAGAAATGCACAAGGAAAAGAAAAATCTTTGAACTATTTCCTACTATTTGTTATCACCTCTGACCAGTTTCCTGAGTTTGGTTACTTTTCATATAGAAAACAGCTCTTTCAATTTTTAAGAATGATTGACTAATGAAAAGCCATGCCCCCCATCAATATCAATTTATTCACATTTTAAAGTGATATTTGAAATTATTAAGTCCGTTGCTGTCTGTTTTGAAGTGAGAAATTGACTGAAATGGATTCAATAATCCTTACTTGCTAAAACAGATGTTGAGAAAAGATTTCCCAACTACCTGGATATTATAAAGCTTCAAATTTAATATTAATGACTTTCTTTGACAGCCTTCTAGAGATAAGAAGGAAATCCTTGCTTTTTAATATAGTTAGCTCTTTGCTCAGTATGTGTGTGTGGACTACCTTGTGCCTGAATATAATAAACTCCATAAGAGTAATAAGAGCAAAGATGCCACAAATTGCTTATATTGATGTGCTCAAACAACTTTTATCTCTATAAACTTTCAAGTCTCTTCTGACTATGTAATTCACCTAAGGCCATATACAAGTACTTGAACTATAGTACATGTAGTATGCATAGTGATTATGGTTTATAAGGTTCTTAGCAATCACAAAAATGTTGCTGATCAACTCTACGACTGATCCTACAACGCAAGTAGAGTCTAATCTGAGGCTTCCAAGACTAGTTAGTGGTTCATTAGGTAGGGGTGTTTGGGAGGATGAATCAGAGAGAAACAGATCTTATAGAAGGGCATACAGACATGGAAAATACGAGATACATGTCAGAATGCATATGAGAATGTGGCTGCTGCTCAAGGCATCTAACAGAAGGGAAAAAGATATGGTGTTGTGGTAGACTTGAAAGAAAAAGACATTATTCTATATTTAGTCCCAATGTTAAACCACTCGTATACAACTTCAAGGAGTTTAAACTTGGTGCATCCAATAAACTAGTACCTTTGGAGTTGCTTAAAGGGGGTAGAATTGAGTGACTTTGGGATTACTTAAATTACTTAAATGGAGGTGGTATTATAGCATGTTCTGTATTGCAGGATACTTCTAAAAGCAGTATTGGACATGTAGAGAATACCCAAATCCTATCCACAGCACTGAGAGGGAGAGCCCTGAAGCTTGCATACCTCTGACAGAATGAAAAATGCATCCTGAATCGTGTTAAAAGGAAATCAACTATTGATTTTTCTTTTTAATTGCTAACTGAATCTACATTGAATTTTACTATTTTATAATGCATTCTTTCACATTGTATAAAGAACAATGTATCTTTGGACATTAGTTAAATTCTAATGTGTTTAATGTGTTTTAAGGAGTTACAAGGTAAAAATGCCTCAGAAAAATGTTTCCAAATATTCAGTGAAACTTGTTTCAAGAAATCAATAGTAACAGCAGTTTCTATAGTAACCTTAACAAAAAGATACAGTGAAATCACAATGAAAAAAATACATGCAAACACACTTAAATACACCTAGACACGCACACACAGACACACACACACAGACTGCATCTGATATATAAGTCATTTTGTCAATTCGGAAGAACTAATAAAATGAAGAATCAATTTTCTACAAAGACTGCTTTTTTTAAATTTATTTTGGAGAGAGAGTGTGCGAGCAGGAGGGAGGAGTAGAGGGAGAGAAAGAAAATCTTAAGCAGACTCCACGCTCAGCATGGAGCCTGTCCCAGGGCTCAATCCCAGGACTCTGGAATCATGACTCTGGGATCACAACCTGAGCCAAAATCAAGAGTTAGGTGCTCAACTGACTGAGCCACACAAGTGCCCCAATCAAAGTCTTTTTTTGAGCGGAGTTGCTCATTGGAACTAGTAAGTTTGGATAAATTGTAGAGTTTAAATACTTTTCAAATATATCTTAATTCCTTAAAAATACTATTTATTGTACTTTATTGTTATTTTCTCATGTATTTTATGTACACGTCTTTTCATTTTGTGGTGTTTCCCTTATTGTGGGTTCATTTAACCTTTCTAAATTGTTGAATATGATGAAGAGAAAAATATACCATAAACCACATTGTAGTATTTTTTAATGAAAAGAAAAGCAGGGCAAGAAAATTGCTACAGAGTAGAAAGATGATAATTTCCAGCTGCTGGGAAAATGAAAAGATTTGTATATAGATCTATACATTTGTCATAAAGATGCCTTTGGAAGGCTCTTAGTATATCAGAACTTAGATGTGAATATTTTATAAATTCTAAAGGTAACAAACAGGCACTATATAAATGATTTGCATATATATATCACTATATACATGAGATATGTGTATGTATATATCTAAGAAAAACAACATTTTATTTTATGTTATATAAAGGTCAGAAAAAAAGGCTATTCTTGCATTTAGAGACTTAATATTTCTGGAAGGTCAAAATGGCATCAATATTTTTAATAACACATTTAAGTTGACAAAAACTAGGGCAGTGATTTAGGGTTAAAATATTGTTTTTACATTATTTATACTATAAATTATAACTTTCAAAATTTAAAACAAATCTTTTAATTTTACTTGTGGCTAAATTTTTGATGCATTACATTGATGAACTTTTGATCTTGGTTGTGCTTTAAATATATAAATATTATTAAAGCTAGTATAATTTGATTCTTTCAAAAAAGATAGACTCTATTTCTCCAAATATTATGTTTCTCTACTCCATTTAGATGCTAGGAGGGTGGATGACCCTTGAATTAGGTTCCATCAACTTTGGCTTGCATATATATTGAGATAATTCAAATGATTGTGATTTCCAGTTCTTAGTCGCAAATTTCCCATAAAGTTTATAATATATGCTGCCAAATTACTTTTAAATTGTGCAAATGTGCTTCTAATGAAACAACACTACAAATAGGGAAGAAAAGAGTACCAGCTTTGGAAAAGGCAGATTTGATCAGGAATTTTAGCATTTTCATCTGCCAGCTATGCAACAATGGGTTGTTAGCCAACCCCAAGTGTTTTTCAAAATGTTTGAAATATATTGGAGTCTAAGAAAAGAAAAGAACACATGTAAATTGAGCACATTGAATTCAAGTCAGCATTCACTCATTAACTATTCACTTTAAGGGAGATACTGTGTTGAATGTGAAGGGTTCAGTGATAAAAATCCCAGGAGCAAAGGACTTAAAATCTAATAGGGAAAATAAGACAAGTACACAGTACACAAGTATCTCAAATATAATAGAATAAATTACCTAAGAGAAAATAAGTCACAGTATTACATCGTGATAATGGAGTTATACATTGTTTCGCTGTATGTTTTTTTAAGGCACATAAAATCTTGATTTTGACCTCTAAACATAGAGATACATTGCTTAGCTGTCAATAAATGAGTAGGGTTTTTAAGGATCTTCCAAACTGAATGATACGGTGCATGGCTTGGAACAATAAATTGGAACTCAAAATTTGAATGCATTAAGTGTGGAGATAAGTGATAGCTTGGAACTTGGTAGTTGCCCCCCACTAATTACATTAAAATTACATTGCAGGGGCATCTGGGTGGCTCAGTCAGTTAAGCCTCAGACTTCAGCTATGGTCATGATCTTGCGCTTTGTGAGTTCGATCCCTGCATCCACTCTGTGCTGACAGCTCAGAGCCTGGAGACTGCTTCAGATTCTGTGTCTCCCTCTCTCTCTCTCTGCCTCTCCCCTGATCATGTTCTGTTTCCCTCTCAAAAATAAATAAATATTAAAAAAATTAAACTTACATTGCAAGACTTACATTATTGAACATATATGGAAAGAATTACATGCTTCCCCTCAGGCTAGGGTAGACTGGCCTTTCAATAACTTGAGGCTCTGATTGTGCCCCTTTTTCTTCTCTCCACCTTGATAGGAGATTTATAGAAGCTTCTATTTTCCTGATGTAACCTCATGTCCTAAGCTTTGAAAAGTATCTAGCTACTTCACTATATCTTTTGTTATTCTTACATATTGAGTTTTTGATAGAGTAGACTCCCTAACGATTTTGTAGGAATGGATTATTTTATTTTGATACTCAATTATAAAATAATTCTGCAGGAACAGCAACTGGACACAAATAATCATATTTTGCTTGATAATCTTTATTGCAAGTACAATTACATCATTTGACTATGCATTTCTTTGAAACCTATAAAAAATTATTTCACATGTCACAATGCCCATTTATAGTTCCTCTTCATAAATTTCTTCAGTTCTGATTAGAACATAAAAGTTCTCATGTACTGAGAAGAAACTTCAGGTTTTTTCTCCAGACTCACATTTTTCCCCCACTAAACTATATAGGATGGATTCTTGGTAGTATCTACCCACCTTCTCTGTTTCCAACAGGTATTCTTGCCACATCTTCAGTCATGTGAAGTCCCCTTGTCATCCATCTATTTTCTCTTTAGGGATAATATGCTTTGATGTCCTTGTCACAATGATAAATCCATGACCTAAAAAAAGTGCCCCAAGTCAATCCAGTCTTATTTCCTGGCCCTCTTCATTGAGGATGCTCAAAATGCAAACTACTGGCACATGCTAATTAATTATTACAGTTTCTTTCCTTCTTCATCAGGCCCATCACATCCCCTGCCAAGTTATGCTTTTATTTAGCCATAGTTACTGTCCTGAAATCCAAGCTCTTGAGGGTGGCACTCATTGCTGTGCAAACACAAGCACTCTGCAGTATCTTCCATCAGAGCAAAATGGGCTAACCTGTCCTAGGGCAAGATAGACCACACTTAGTGTGAAAAGCTCAGATAGATCAACAGAGCCAGCATACTCAGGGTCATCCATCCAGAAATCCTCATTACACATGTTAAACTCCTAAATGTTTCTTAATATGGCACCGTTAGCACAACAGGCCCATAGTGATGCTTTGAGGGACCACTGAAAAGTCTTTGGAATTCTGTGATTCTACCATATTTTCAGTTCACTGCTTATCTATATCTACTCTTCTACTATAGGAGATAATGACCTTTTCATAAGTTACCAAAAAGGCCCTTTGGGCTCACATTTAGCTCTTGTCAATGGCTCTCAGTCTCTTATTATTCCTATACAGGGTCTTAACACAACTTAACACAACTTGCCAACCCACCTATCTTTGCATGCACTTTTCCTAACCATCTTTCCATGTCCTGACTCATCATTCCTGAACTATCAATTTTATAAATCATTTATAAGGGAAAAAAACATATAAAGTAAATTGTCCCTGTTTATTATTATTTTGAATGATTTGCTATTTTAGATGCTATACTGATATATGCTTATTTCACTGTAGCTCAAATTATAAAATTATATAATTCAAAATAGAAGCTCCATTAAAATTTTCTTTTAACAATTGGAGAAATTCCAAGGCAAAAGTATAAAATTTTAAAATCAAATTTTTTGTTCTCATAATTTTATTTTCTCTATTCTGTCCTTAAATTTTAAGGAAAAAAAATCAATATCTTTCTGTTTGTAAGCTTTTTATTTCAGTAATGTAATTCACTTGCAAAAAAATAATTGGGGGGGTACAGTGTTTGAATATTCTTAAGAAAGATTTCCAGTGATTCTTGAGCCAAAATTTTGAATATTATTTAAGATTTTATTGCCAAGATAGATCACCTAGTTAGTTTTACAAAGCAGTTTTCAAAGTCTCCAACTTTTCTGAAATTCAATAAGTTCTGGACAGCCAGAAGACAAAACACATTCTAATATGTGAAAGCATCTTTTCTATTCAACATCAGCTTTGCCACAAAATTTTATAGTTTAGTGACTCAATACAGGTAAATTTGCAAATTTAACAATTATAGCATCTATTTTTTTAATCAAGTAGGCTCCACATCCAAGGTGGAGCTTGAACTCACCATCCCAAGATCAAGAGTTGTGTATTCTACCAACTGAGCCATCCAGGTGCCCCTAAAATGTTTATTTTCTTACTAGACTTGTTTTGGATACTATTTTCATAACATAGCCCAACTACATTCCTTGTCCATAAGTTTCTTATGAAGATACTTGTATCAACCAAGATGCTGTGGTCTCCCCAAATTTATATTACCATATTCATATTACCTACAATAACAACTAAATAATGTTACTTTCACTATCAAACATTTTAACTGAATTTACAGTTGTATTTACATCAATGTCAGATGTTTATTAATGAACTTCCAAAGCTTTCCAAAAGCTTTTATTAATGTTTATTAATTATGTTTATTAATGAACTTCCAAAGCTTCCAAATATGAGGTAAAATTCAAACTAGATCTTTACCTAGATGTCTTCCTCTTCTTAGATTGATGTATATATATATTAGGCTGTTTTATATTGTCCCAAAGTTCTTAGATTTTGTTTTCACTCTTTTCTCCTTTTAGCTATTTTAGCTCATATCCACACTTAATTAATATGCTGGAATTTATTGATATTCTTTAATGAACTTTTATTTTTTTATTCTCTTACAGAAACCTGGCCAATTTATACATTAATTATAACTCTTCATGTTTTTACTTGTTTTTATTTATTTTTTAAAAATTTTTAATGTTTATTTATTTTTGAGACAGAGAGAGACAGAGCATGAGCAGGGGAGGGGTAGAGAAAGACACACACACAGAATCTGAAGCAGGCTCCAGGCTCTGAGCTATCAGCCCAGAGTCTGATGCGGGGCTGGAACTCACCAACTTCGAGATCATGACCTGAGCTGAAGTCGGACACTCAACTGACTAAACCACCCAGGTGCTCCTTCTTATTTGTTTTTAAAAGTCCAAACTGTGTATATATATATTTTCACTTTCAAACCCACATCTTTTTTTACTTATGGACATGAGAAAAGATGTTCTCATCAGTCAATACACTACTTTCACTAAACAAATAGAATTTATGTTCCACTGGGTAAATAATCCTAGGTATACTGTGATAACTTGTCAAAGGAAGAAATGATAGTGAGTAAATGTTGCAGCAATTCTCCTGCAGAGACTCCACATTCTGTAAAGAAGCCCATAAACATTATTTTTAGCATGATCTCATCTGGACCTGTGGCTCAGTGCCTTGTTAACTACGGTGAGCTGAAGCCTTTCTCTTCTGATAATCACATTCTGGAAGACAGACCAGTGCAGGCTGCTCTAGGAAGAGTGAGTTCACCAGATTCCCTATCACAGGGTCCAGAGGTGGGATTTCTGGACTTAGAACTTTCAAAAGATAGTAAGTAGACAATTAAAGAAAATTTCAAGTTGGGGCACTTGGGTGGCTCAGTCGGTGAGCTTCCAACTTCGGCCTAGGTCACAATCTCGTGTTCATGGGTTCAAGCCCCACATCGGGCTCTGTGCTGACAGCTCAGAGCCTGGAGTCTGCTTCGGATTCTGTGTCTGCCTCTCTCTCTGCCCCTCCCCTCCTTGAGCTCTCTGTCTCTCAAAAAATAAAATAAAAAGTTAAAAAAAAATTAAAGAAAAAATAAACATCAAGTTAAAGTGCATATGGTATCAAGATTTATCCAAATTGTTCATTTGATAAGTAAATTAATATTTATATGAATATTGTTCTGAATACCATAAGTATTTTTAACTTATGTTAAAGAGTAAGTGTTCAACTCTTAATCTTGGCTCAGGTCATTATCTCACCATTTGTGAGATCAAGCCCCACGTGCGACTCTATGCTGACAGTGCGATGCCTGCTTGGGATTCTTTCTCTGCCTTTCCCCCACTTGCTCTCACTCTCTCTCATAAAATAAGTAAATAAACACCTAAACAAACAAACAAACAAACAAAACACACCGCAGGAGCTGAGGAATCATGGTATGTGATTTACTCTACAATGAAGTGACTATGCATCAAAAAGAAAGAAGGCTTACACTAAAAAAGAAAAATTCAATATTAAAAAATAAACCTATGTTTCTTTGCACAATTCTTTACCTCTGAAAATCAATTCTCATTGTAAAAGATCAACTCCTCTTTTTTTAAACAAATTATGTTTTAATGTTCATTTTTGAGAGAAAGAGAGACAGAGTGTGAGCAGGGGAGGGGCAGAGAGAGACGGAGACAGAATCAGAAGCAGGCTCCAGATTCTGAGCTGTCAGCACACAGTCCTACATGGGGCTCAAACTCTAACCAGAAGATCATGTGATATCATGACCTGAGCTGATGTTGGATGCTTGATCAACTGACCCACCCAAGTGTCCTGAAGATCAACTCCTCTGAAATCTAAAGTATTATAGACTGCAAAATAGTCCATCAATTTAATCAGTACCACATTAAGTGTCATATGGCCCATAATAGGTATCTCAATGTGAAAAGGAAAGGCTTAGAAGTAAGAAAACAGGGTATTCCTCTGAAGATCCAAAATATACCATAAGTCCCAGAAAAGGAAATATATCTTTAAAAAAAACTATTAATATTAGCATCTCAGGGGTAGCCACAGCAATATTCCTGTTAAAGCTAACTTTTTTGTTTTTGTTGTTGTTTTTAGTAGGTTCATGCCCAGAGTGGGGCTTGAACTCACACCCCTGAAATTTAATACTTGGACGTTTAGTTGACTGAGTCACCCAGATGCACCAACCTAACGTTTAATAGTAAATATATTTAGCAAGTTTTTTATGTGTCAACTGCTATATCTCAGAAACAAACTGAGACTTGTTAATTTTAAACTGTATTAAAGAGCAGTAGAAGTTTCCCTCTTTATTTCCCCCGTTACTTTAGGCACTGCTGAATTGGATTCGCTAACCCATCAATTCATTGATTCATTATTCATTCATATTCAGTGAATCAATACTGATTCATTATTTCATTAACTGATCATGATCATGTGCTTAATTAATTGTATATTCTTTTATTTCATTAATTCTTTCACTTATCTTAGTTCATAGAAGACTGAATATGACTTAGCAGATTTAAGTATTTTATCCAAGGTCCAGCAGATAGTGAATAACCTTTATCTTTGATACTCAAAATCTGTACTAATTCTATTACATGACTGTCTTTTGCTTTCATGTCTCTTTCTTTCTTAAGGGGGAAATTCAAATTATCAACAGGCAACAAGTCTCTGCACTGAAGTGGCCCTATTCACCTACTTTACACCAGCAGTGACTCTTGCTATATACAGAAGACTGCAATACATGTATGTATCAGGAAACATGTATAATGACATGGGTACAGAAGGAAAAGAAAATTCTGTACCAGAGATTTGAAATGACATATAAATGTTTAGCTTCTAAAAAATTGCTGATTAAAGTAATTATGCTAGGCTACCCTTTTTAATTTCACACAAATGTGAAGTGGAAGGAAGAAAAGATTGAATAGTCCAAGTGTTTGAATTAAACCCACAATGAATTGACATTTCTAATTTAGTTTAAACATAATTGATCAATTTGGCATCTCTCTACTAACACTGGAGTATTTGGAAGTCATAAAAATAAACATTACCAATTTTCTTTCTTGGAGCTCTTTGTAATATGCTTGCACATGACGTCCTCCTTCCTGCCTCCCTTCCCACAAAAAGCAAAATTCCTTACAGTATACTTTGTTAAGGTTAACAGGCCCATCATGCCACACTATGCATGTACTCACTTATGCAGAGACATGATTACCTATGCCTTCCCAAAGAAACTTTGAATCATTCTGTGTCAATAGATTTATCTCAGTTGCATAGTATCATTTCACTGAAAACTTCCACCTGCAATTTCCTTGACCATTTTATTTTGCACACTCCTTTGTTTAAATTACATCTATTAACCCTAAATAGATTTCCTTTAAAAAAAAAAAAAAAACTGCTCAAACTCCCAGAATTGCTTTTTAATTGTTGCATGCCTTGCTCTTGCTACTAATTACTCCACATATTTTAATCCTCTAATTATCTTTAAATCCAGGTGTTCTTAAACTAAGGTCAATATTTTGGTTTAAGGGGATTGTAAAATCCATGAATTTCTTTGCATGATAATTTGCTAATATATGTGTGGCATACATTTTACCAGTTCTGATTATGCCACTGAATGCCAGGGATCATCACCACACCATGTGCCCCCATTCATGAGACTTTCAATGCTATCAATTTGGGGTGTAATCCAGTTCCCAAATCCTGTACTGAAGGTTTGCTTTCTACGGCTTCTCTTTACACAGATTTTCTTCGCCTGGTTCTGGCATCTAGCAAAGCCAAAGCAGAGAGCTAGGATGATGTTATTTCATTAAGACCAAATGCAGAAAGCAGGGTTGAGAAACAAGGGGAGTATAACCTTTTTCATTTTATCTGAGTTCCATGTCCATATAACTAATTTATTCTTACACACAAGCCTTTTCATTTCCTGGCTTTTTTTTTTTTTTAATCAATAGCCTTCTCCCCACTGTGGTGCAGTGATCTCTTTCCATGTCTTTACTCTAGATCCCAGGATTGTTTAAATGGGATCCAGAACTGATGCTACACTTCCAAAGGGACTTTAAAACAAAACTTATAAGAACTACTTAGATCTGTACAGTTCAGTACAGTAGCTACAAACCATACATAACTGAATTGTCATTAAAATTTAAAAGTCAGTTCTTCTTCCTCAGTCACTCTAGATACATTTTATGTTCTTAATAATTATATAGCTACTTCCATCATGCATAATATTATATTGGGTACCAATACTCTTGATCATGCCAGCTATTTTAAATTCTAAAATTATAACCTTGAATGTTTTATTTTCTGACCACATTTTTTCAACCTCTCTACTTTTCAGTTGTCTTAATACCATATTATATCTTGTATTTTATCATGAATTCAGACTGTGAATTCCTCCTAATACTTTTAATCTTCTTTACCTGATTTCACATATTTCCCAACCTAGATTTAGTTTGTGATCAGTAACCACACCCACATACCTTACCAACTTTCAATACTGACTGAGTTATTTTTCTTTTAATAATTTGACCCTTCAACCAATATTTATCAACAGCTTACTCTGGGTTTCACAGTAAACGAATCAAGAATGCAATGGCAACAATATAGATGAGATCCTCATTCTCATAGAGTTTACAAATAAGTGGAAATAGTAAATATACAAATAAATGAATAAGTGAACTATGTCAGATGATAACATCACATTACAATACCTGCGATAAAAAGACACAGTTGAATTTATGGCTTTTGAAGAAAGCTATGCTAATCAGTCACAGTTGGCTTGAGCATAACAGACCGATGATCTACTTATACTCTTCAGAGGAAATGTGAAGTTCAATAGTTAGAGGACTTCTAATAGCCAGCAAGTCAACATCATTTGCAGAAGCATGGTTATTCAGATGAGATGGCTGTTAATCAGTTACCACACATAGGTGAGATTATTAGACATAATCCATTCTTGATTGGCTGACTTTCAGAAATAAGGGGCTGACATTGATTGGTTAGTTTGCCAAAACATGATGCCTGAGATAAGTTGTCACCCAACGATTAAACAGATTCTGATGTCCACGTGTCATAATGGATACAATCAGTCTGTATCTAAATTTGTGGGAAAGTTTACATCACAAAGAAAATAGCAGAGAGTGATAATGATTATTGGGGGATAATTCTCTGTTTGTTTCTTAAATTTCTGCACATCTTCTGAGCAAAGACACTGAAAGTTTTTGTTTCAGACTATCTTTTCAAAATGGCATACCGAGTTTACGCGGGAAGTGGAAAGAATGTCTTTCTACAGGGCAGAGGGCAGATTTGTTTGCCGTCCAAAGTAATCAAGATAACTCCCTCGAGGCCAAGGTTTTGGCAGACTTGAATGTGACCCCCTTAAAATACTGGCGTTTCTTATGATTGGATTTCTTTGGCTAGCATACAAAATTTCTGCTTATGCATAACCCACCTGGGCCGTTCCACATTGCTCCCATGGAACATGAGGGGCAGGGGAAATAAATGCAAACAGGAAGTTTCTGCTGCTTTCTGTGAATAAAAAGGGCCCAGGGGTCTCTTGTCTTCTGCTAACAACCTGGAAACTGTGGTAGTCTTATTTGTCAGCTTACAAGTAAGGCAGAACCCGAGATCATTCCTAATTTTGGATGAGACTAAGTGGTC